>NC_057795.1:550682572-550701067 GCF_018294505.1 Triticum aestivum | reverse complement strand
CTGCCGGGAGCTTGCTGCCCTTGGCTTCTGCGCCGCCGCGCAGGAACCGCGTCACCCCGCCGGTCCCCGCCGACTGCCGCCGCCTCCCGCGTCCCCGCGCCTGGCCGCCGGCGCGCCGTCGTCAACTCCGGCCGGATCCGGCGAGATCCGGCCCGGAACCCCGCAGGTGGATGAGATCCACCAATCTGCCCATCCAAACGCGCCCGCGCCCGTCCTGGATCGTCTCGTCCCGCATCTCCCCGTCCACTTCTCGGAGGGTATAATTTTTCACTAAGTCCCCGGATCTGCTTTTATTTTTTACGCCCTGTTCATCGCATCATAACTCCATGCATACTACTCCGTTTTGCATGCATTATAAATTGAAATGTTCATCATGAGATGCTCTTTATTTTGTTTCTTTGTGCCATCTTTGTTTGAGGTCATCTTGATGCCCAAATCTCTGTTGCAAGAGTGCTATATAATATTGTCTGCTGTCTGTTAATAGAACATCCTCATTTGTCATTTTTGCCATGTTTAATGTGTGCATCCTATGAGCATGAGCTCTACATGTGTTTTGAACTACATCATGCCATATTTAGAGTGGTGCCATCCATGTATTTTTGTGAGTCTTGTAGTGAGTGCATTGAGCTCGTGAAGTATGGTACTTGTTGTTACTGTTTTGCTAGGCTGAATCTGTTATTTCATGATGCTATGTAAACCTGCTGCTACAAGTCATTCTATGCATAATCTGGATATATTCACTAAGGATGTTTTGTTATACATGTCATGCTCTATCCATCCGTGCCCCGGGTTGCATTTATAGCCTGCTATAGATTGTTGTAATCTTGCTCTCAAATTGCTAAATAATGTTGCTGTCAGCCTGTTAACATTAAGTTCAGTTTTGCCATGTGTTTTGCTAGTGATCCCTGCACCCTATGAACTTTCACTTGCCATGCTTAGCTTCATAAACATGTTTGCTTACTGTTGGTCACCTTTTCATGCCATTTATTGCTCTGTGGTGAGTGGTACAAGCTGACCAACATGCCTACTTATTGTTGTTCCTGCCATGTTTGAATCTGTCATATCATTTGCCATGTTTACGTGGGTGCCGTCATATCTTTTGATCCTTTTTGGCTCATGGTCAGCAAAGGACTTTTGTTCTATGCATTTAGTAGTATCATGCCATGACTTAAGTTTCTATGATCAGTTCATTTAGCATGTTGTTTGATATCTCTAAACATTGCAACCTGATGTTATTTTTCTGCTAAGTCTGAAACTGTTATTATTTGCAATCTTGTCATGTGTTTTTGAGCATGTTCTATTGTTTTCTGGAGATAGTTCAGTGTTCATGTTTTGTTATGCTTTACCTGTACATCATGTCCATGCCTTTTGTTTTTATGTTGAGGTGCCGTAGCATGTTATTTTGATGCTTGCTAGATGCCTAGTTGCTGTTTTGGACAGTTTGGCCTTTAAACTTGTTTCATGTGTATGCGTTGAACCGTTGCTCCGTTTTGAGTGTGCTCTATATGGAACTTGATTTTGCACGTAGTTTCATACTATAATGTTGCATCCTTGTTTTGAGAGTGTTTGCTTGATGTTTGTATGCCTTTTGCATCAATGCCATGTTTAACTTGTTTTGCTCATATCTTCTAGGCTGTAGCTCCGAACTAAATGAAGTTTATATGTAACTTGACTAGAATTTCGTGTAGATCATCTTTGTGCATCTTAACTTGATGTTTAACAACTTGAACATAAGGTTTATTCAGATCTGGACCTATTTCGAAATTTGCATATGAGGACTTACCGGATTTATTATATGTTGTTCCTGGCCTCATTTAAACTTGTTTTGATGTGTCACTCTTGTTTGCATCATCTCTTGCCATGAGTAGCTCCATGTAGCTTTGTCATGCATCATGCTTGTTGTGCATCATGTCTTGTCTATGTGTGGTGTGTTTACCATGTCGTGTGCTTCTTCTCGATAGTTCCCGTTTCGTTACGATCGTGAGGATCCATTCGTCTACGCTTGGTTCGGCTTCATCCGTTCGTCTTCTTCATGGACTCGTTCTTCTTCCTTGCGGGATTTTAGGAAAGATGACCGTCACCTTGGATCTCACTACTATCATTGCTATGCTAGTTGCTTCGTTCTATCGCTATGCTGCGCTACCTATCATTTGCTCTTCAAGCCTCCCAAATTGCCATGTCAGCCTCTAACTTTTTCACCCTTCCTAGCAAACCGTTGCTTGGCTATGTTACCGCTTTGTCAGCCCCTCTTATAGCGTTGCTAGCTGCAGGTGAAGTTTGAAGATTGCTCCATAGTGGACAGGATTATGTTGGGATATCATAATATCTCTTATTTAATTAATGCATCTATATACTTGGTAAAGGGTGGAAGGCTCGGCCTTTATGCCTGGTGTTTTATTCCACTCTTGCCGCCCTAGTTTCTGTCATATCAGTATTATGTTCTCGGATTTTGCGTCCCTAACGCGGTTGGGTGATCTATGGGACCCCCTTGACAGTTCGCTTTGAATAAAACTCCTCCAGCAAGGCCCAACCTTGGTTTTACCATTTGCCTCACCACCACCTACCTTTCCCTTGGGAGTAATTAACCCAAGGGTCATCTTTATTTTAGCACCCCCAGGCCAGTGCTTCTCTAACTGCTGGTCCGAACCAAGCAACCTGCGGTGCCACCTCGGGGAAACTCGAAGTCTGGTTTTACTCGTAGCTTGACTTATCCGGTGTTGCCCTGAGAACGAGATATGTTCAGCTCCTATCGGGATTGTTCGCGCATCGGGCGGCTTTGCTGGTCTTGTTTTACCATTGTCGAAATGTCTTGTAACCGGGATTCTGAGACTGATCGGGTCTTCCCGGGAGAAGGAATATCCTTCGTTGATCGCAAGAGCTTATCATGGGCTAAGTTGGGACACCCCTGGAGGGTATAAACTTTCGAAAGCCGTGCCCGCGGTTATGTGGCAGATGGGAATTTGTTAATGTCCGGTTGTCACACCCTAGCTAGTCATGCATTAGAGTGTTGCATCATGTTTACTCTTTCATCAGAAACTTGAAATGGGGATGACAGAACCCCCAGTCCCCTCTGAAACCAACTAGGGTTTACTAAAATAATTTTCAATGAACCTGAAATGCCCTTCTAAAATGCCCATCATTTTTGTCTTGGTTCAGAACCTCTGCCAAAAGTGGTGCACATTTTCCTAGGCCATCCTAGGGTTTTGAATTAAATCATAACTATTTGAATTTGGGCATTTAAAATAATATAAAAATATTTAAATTCTCAAATATCTCCAAACTAAAATGTTTCATGTTGGAAATAATCCAACTATGAGCCAGGAGTAGTTTGGTGATTTTTGAAGTTGCCTAGGTATTTTATTTAATTCAACAAAGTTGCAGATATATTAAATAAAACAGAAAACAGAAAAGAAAGGGGAAGACTTACCTGTGCGGCCCAGCCAGCCGGCCGGCCCAGCCAGCAACCGACCCAGCCCAGCACTGTAGCTCCCCGTCGTCTTCCTCCCCACGCCCCGAAGCTGCTGCGTGCTCGCGCGCGCGCGGCCGCGCGGCCACCTCCTGCTTGCCGACGCCCTCCTGGCCGCGTGGACGACGCCCGCAGCCCGTCCCGATCCCCCCTGCTCTCTCTCACTCTCCCTGGCTCTCTCCTTCCTCTCTCTCGCTCTCTCTCTCGCTCGGCCGAACACGACCGTCGCCGCCGTTCGCCATAGCCATCGTCCCCGGCCACCCCTCGCTCCCCCGATTAGCTCAGAAGCTCCGCCACAACTCCCTCTTCCTCCCCACCGCTCCACGGGTCCCCGGAAGCCCTGCATCGCCGCCACGTCGCCGTTCCCCTCTTCGGACTCCGACCACCGTCGCCGTCAAATTCGTCGTCTCCGGCGCGTCCCCGAGCCCGCTTCGACGCCCACTGCAACCGCGGTGAGCCCCCGGAGCGTTTCCCCCTCCTTCCCTGGTCTCTCCCGACCTCTAGGCCCTAGCTCCACCTCGACCGAGAGCTCCACGCCGCCGGCGATGTCGCCGTCGTGGCCACGGTCGCCGTAGCGCCCAACCGAGCTCACCATCGTGCTCCACACATCACCAGGAGCACGTAGAACGCCCCAACGCCTCCCCAAACCCCCTGCAACACTGATCCCGACCGCACCTGAACTCCGGCCGCCGCAGCCGAGCTCGCCACCGTCAACTCCGGCCACCCCGAGCCCAACCACTACCACCAATAGACGCGGCTCAGCCTCAGCAACACGTAGATGCCTTCCGCCGTCCATTTGGTCGCCGGAATGGCAAAAAGCACTCTCGCCGCCGTCTCGGATCTCGCCGGCGTCATGTCGCCGGTGGGGTTTGACTTGACCGACCTGGGGTTTGACCCCCCAGGGTCACTGACGCGTGGGCCCTGTCGGCCAGGTGGTTAGGTTAGCGCTAACTACTGTTAGTCAACCCCCCCTGACACTGACAGTGGGCCCCAGCGCCACTAATTAGTAATTAGGATTAATTTAAATCTGTTTAACCCCCCCTGTCACTGACGTGTGGCCCCCACACGTCAGGTTTGACTTCAACCAGCCACAGTTGACCACTGACGTCATGCTGACGTCATGCTGGCGCAATAATTGAATTTCTGGATTTAATTTAAATCAGGAAATTCCAGAATATTAATTAAACTTCAAAAATTCATAACTTTTATTCTGTAACTCCAAATTGGAAAAATTATATATGAAAAATGATCAGAAAAATCCAATCTATCCATCTGTACTATTTTCATGCATGATCAAACAAGTTAAATTGATGTTTTAATCAGAACAAGGAAAAGCACTTTAAAAGGCCATATTTGAATTTGAAATTTGAATCTTTGATTCAAATTTGCTCAAACCCTTCTGGTTTTAGTTGCATTAGCCCAACACACTCATATTGCCATGTTTCATGCATGCATCATATTGTTGCATATTGTTTGGTAATGTTGTGTATCGGTGCTCTCTGCGGCAGGTTCCGTCCCTGAAGAGTACCCTGATTACCCTAGCGAAGAACCGTATCCGTGCAACGAACCATCAGGCAAGCAACCAACCATTTGATCATATCGATACAATCCCATGTTCTCGCTCCTGCTCTCTTTTACTGCATTAAGACAACGCGATTCAAACTGCTGTGTGCTACGGTAGTTGAACCCATTTCCTCTGCATGACCTGTCATTGCCACAGTAACTAGATGAAACCCACTAGCATGTGTAGGAGTTGATTGAGCCATATGTATGTGTTGTTCCTACCTTGCTATGCCTGCTATGCTTAGAGTCGTGTCAGGTCTGGTTCATCTGGGTGATGGGCTAGAGTGAAATGATTATGTCGGTAATGAGAGTGGTGTGGTGAACACGATTTGGCAAAGGTATCGATGAGAGGCCATGTAGGAGTACATGGTGGGTTGTTTCATTGAAGCCGACCTTAAGCACTGAGATCTGTATGTGTGATTTAAGAATCAGCTACTACCATACATTGGGCCCTGAAATATGACCCCGCTCGACTTCTTATTCACCCTAGCTCTCTGTCCAGGAGTTGCAAGTAGTTTCTGGTGTTTGTAGCCTACTGGAGGCCGTGGACAGCGCTGACCGTAGGGGTTGGCTGTGATGCGGTAGGTACGTGGCCGGGTGTACCGAATACCCATTAGGTATCTCGGGAACCCTGTTCACATCGTTCGGGGCCGTATGGGAAACCTCGGCCGGACTCCCTGCGGATGGAACCTGAATAGGCGATAAACCTGGACTAGAGGCTTAAGTGTTTAGGTAGGTCGTGGTCTACACCCACGTCGGCTTTCGCTTGAAGTCTGCCGAGCACATGTCGTGTGCAGACGCTAAGTGGTGGAAACATGTATGACGAAGTACACCCCTGCAGGGTTAACATGATCTATTCGAATAGCCGCGTCCGCGGTAAAGGACTACTTGGTTGCCTATACAGTTCATAGACAAGTAAATGGATACTATTAAAAGCCTCAAGATAAGTGTGAGTGCCGAGGATGGCTCTTCCGTAGGAAGACGGAGGTGGATCCTCGGTAGTGTATTGAAGTGGTGAATAGTGGACTCGTGTGTGCAAAACTATTTCAAGTTGGAGTATCGTAGGATAGTCTAGCCAAGAGTCAAAGCTGGCTTGCTGCAATAACTCCACCAACCCTTCTTGATACTATGCATGTATGTAGGATCTGATGTAAGTCTTGCTGAGTACCTTTGTACTCATGTTGCTATAATCTGCATTTTTACAGAAGACGCTGCAACCCCTTCTGATGGGTTCTATGTAGACGTTGACATCAACGAGTAGGCTAAAAGACCCAGGTGGTGACCCTGAGCTTGTGATGGACCACGTAGTATAATTAGGCTTCCAAGCCTCTTTTATTTTACTAGTTGTCTGTACCCAGACAAAGTACTTCCGATGTTGGCTTGTATGACTGTATGACTTGTATGTTGGGTCGTGAGACCCGTACCTTTGTGTGTATGATATGTATGGCTCCCTGAGCCTTAAATAAAGTACTTGTGTCGTAGAGTCATGTTGTGATGCTTCGTTGTATTTGCACATATCGAGCATATTGTGTGTATGATTGAAATGCTTGGTATGTGTGGGATCTGACTATCTAGTTGTTTATCTTTAGTAGCCTCTCTTACCGGGAAATGTCTCCTAGTGTTACCGCTGAGCCATGGTAGCTTGCTACTGCTCTGGAACACTTAGGCTGGCCGGCATGTGTCCTTCTTCGTTCCTGTGTCTGTCCCTTCGGGGAAATGTCACGCTTTGAGTACCGGAGTCCTGTTAGCCCGCTACAGCCCAGTTTACCGGAGTCCTGCTAGCCCAGTGCTACAGCCCGGACCCACTTGCTGATGACCGACACGTTCGAAGCTGGGTCATGGATGCCTGTCCCTGTAAGTCTGTGCCACTTTGGGTTTACGACTAGTCATGTCAGCCCGGGCTCCTTATCATATGGATGCTAGCAACACTATCATATACGTGAGCCAAAAGGCGCAAACGGTCCCGGGCAAAGGTAAGACGACACCCGTGGGAATACCGTGCGTGAGGCCGCAAAGTGATATGAGGTGTTACCGGCTAGATCGATGTGACATCGAGTCGGGGTCCTGACAGCGTTGGCATCAGAGCCGGACTGCCTGTAGGTTCTCCAAGCCAAACTGGTCGATGTTGAGTCTAGAAATTCTTTAGTTATATGTAGGGGAATTGTTTGTGGGATGGAACGTAAGGCTCTTTTTACTCCTTATACCTTATGACTTTCTGATCTGAGTCAGTCCATTCTTCCACCGGGGGTTAAGGAATTAGGATCTGTTCTCTCTATCAGGATCACGAGTTACTAATCAGTAGTACCTTATAAGTTTGATGGTTATCAGCCTAGTTCAGTTCTACTGCCACATTATGTTGTTGGAATGGTTTCAGAACTTGATATGATGATGTTGAGTGTGTACGAAATCCTTTGTCAAATGTCTCAATATCCTTTTTGAGCATTTACAGCTGTTATGCTGCCGAAATTTTGCTAGAAATTCTAATGCCTTTGCATTATGATTATGCTTTCAGATGGCCACTCGCGACCTCAATCAAGTGGTTCGCCTAACTCGATGCCTAGATGTACCCGGCCATACTGCTAAGTTGGTCAGGGTAATGACTGAGGCTGGATACCGCTGGTATCCTGAGTACACGGTCGAAGAGCAATTCCGAGATTTTAATCAAAGCCAGTATCTCTGCACTGTCAGGATATTTCCATCTTATCCTGGATCTACCGAGCCTCTTCACTGCTCCTATGGACTCGGGGTTACTATTGAGATGGCTGTGCAGGACGCCGCCTACTCTATGATGACCATTATGCGAGTCAGATCTGGTCTATTTCGGGACTCTGACTTCCGGTATATGCCAGGATCACTTCCGGGAGCACAAGGGTATCTCCAGGCTGTCTATGCTGACTCCACTCAGGAGGATTCACGGACTCGCACCACTGCTGAGATGCTCGAGGATAAGGACCGTGAAAATCGGGCCTTAAGGTTAGAGCTCTTCAATACCCGTGCTGACCACTGGGCCACTTTGACTCGGTTCGCACCGGCGGTGCAAGCTGGATATTCAGATATGCGCGATCTCTATCCTGTGAGATCTGCTCTGCCAGACGTGATGGTTTGGCGTGATGTAGGAGGCATCACCCCACCTCGCGGTCCCCGCAGGCCACCGTTTGTTGGTCCGAGGCCTCATCCTAGCCCCTATGGTCCACAAGCTCCGCGAGATCGTCTGTTTCCGGATGAACATGTTGAACTTCCGGGCTATGGAGGTGACTTTTACGAGGACTACTACGGATCGGTCTGAGTTAGGGGGTAGCATCACTAGTTCGCACTAGCTGTGTCATCTATCGTCCCGCGTGACTCGTGGGTTATGACCTAGTTTGTACTCCTTCCGGAGGTGTAGAAAAATAATGTATAGGGCTTGGAATGCCTCCGATGAGATGTAATCCTTTTCTCACCATAATAGTACTTTGTTTGGTCTTGTACTAAACCTTGTATGGTGTGTATGACGATGGAATAAAGAAGCAGTTTCTGTATCTACCATGTCATACGGATGATCATCTTGCATTCCGAGTTATTTCTTACATTATGTATCCCATGTCGGAATTTCATCATTCTGACTAAATCATTGTCTTGCTTACCTAGGATGGTCAACACGCGCGCCAACCCTGCTTCCCAAGAGCAGGCCGAAGGCAGTGAAGCCAGGAATGAAAATCTGCCTCATCCTCCTTCACTAGCCGAGGTGATGATGGAAGCTGAGAGAAACAAACGGGAGACAAACCGTTTGTTGGAGCGTATTGAACAGAATACAGCACACCATCAGAGGGCTAACGTGGTGTCACTCAGTGATTTTATCAAATTGCATCCACCCACGTTCCACCACTCCGTCGAGCCTCTCGACGCTGATGACTGGCTTCGCAGTATCTCTCACAAACTACGTTCCGCGCTGGTAGCGGAGGCTGACAAGGTCACCTTTGCTGCATATCATCTTGAAGGCCCCGCCAGTTTATGGTGGGAGAATTATGGAGCTATGCGCCCAGCGGGCCATGTCACAACTTGGGCTGAATTCAGCGAGGCTTTCCGCGAACATCACATTCCGGAGGGTCTCATGGACCGTAAACGTGAAGAATTTTGCAGTTTCACCCAAGGCCGACTTTCTGTGGATGCCTATAGCAGGGAGTTTGGTAATCTCGCCCGATATGCAACTGAGGAAGTGTCTACTGACGCCAAGAAGCAAGCAAGGTTCCGTAAGGGCCTTAGCCCTGAGCTTCGCCGCGACCTCCGTCTGCATGAGTGCACATCTTTTTTGAAACTTGTCAACAAAGCCATCAGTGCTGAAACTGGTCAGACTGATTATGACGCAACACGCAAGCATGGACGTGATATGGGTTCCTCATCCGGTGCTGGTCCTCAGAAGCGCCGCGTGTGGGTACCCAACACCGCCCTGCCACCCAGGTTCACACCGAGGCCATCCTTCCAGGCGTCTCGCCCTGTTCAACAGTCTGCACCGGCCAAGCCCTATGGGGGTCCATCCAATAATGCTCCTCCACGTACCAGCTCCGTGACTTGTTTCAAATGTGGGGAATCTGGTCATTATATGCGTGAGTGTCCCCAGACCAACCCCAATCAATCTGCTAAAGCTGTTGGCCGTGGCAAGCCGACAGGGAAGGTGTTCCATGCTAAACCGGTCACCGCTTCACGTGGCCATGTCAACTGTATCTCTGCCGAAGAAGCTCAAGAGGACCCCAACGTCGTTCTCGGTATGCTTCTTGTTAATTGCCACCCGGCATCTGTTCTTTTCGATACAGGAGCCTCTCATTCTTTTATATCCGAAAATTATGCTCGTTTGCATAACGTTGCATTTTGTGACTTGCCATCCACTATGGAAATCTCTACCCCTGGGTCTAGATGGCAGACCTCTAGGGTAAGTTATGGAAATGAGATCCAAGTCGACAGACTTGTTTTCCTTGCATCTTTGATAGCCCTTAAATCTTCAGATATTAATATCATTCTGGGTATGGACTGGATGTCAGCCCATCATGCCCAAATTGATTGCTTCTCTAGGACTGTTCAACTCACCCATCCTTCGGGGAAGATAGTCAATGTCTTGACCCGAATAGCCAAGCGACAATTATATTCTCTTAACTCCAGCCCTTTGCCAGACCTTGAGGACGTTCCGGTAGTCCGTGACTTCCCGGATGTCTTTCCAGAAGAATTGCCAGGTGTTCCACCTGACAGGGATGTTGAGTTCGTAATCGACCTCATCCCCGGAACCGTTCCGATTGCTAGAAGACCCTATAAGATGGCACCCCTAGAACTAGCCGAGCTTAAGAAACAACTCGATGAGTCCTTGAAAAAGGGTTTCATTCGACCCAGCTCATCTCCGTGGGCTTGCCCCGTCCTATTCGTTAAAAAAAAGGATGGTACGGACCGGATGGTTGTAGATTACCGACCTGTCAATTTGGTCACAATCAAAAACAAATATCCACTTCCCAGGATCAACGACCTGTATGATCAGCTCGCTGGATCCTCAGTCTTCTCCAAGATGGATTTGAGGTTGGGCTACCATCAAATCAAAATCAGAAACGGGGACATTCCTAAAACGGCCTTTGTTACTCGTTATGGCCAATACGAGTACACCGTCATGTCCTTCGGTTTAACCAACGCTCCAGCCACTTTTTCTCGGTTAATGAACTCAATCTTCATGGAGTATTTGGATAAATTCGTCGTAGTTTATCTCGATGATATACTCATCTACTCCAAGAACGAGGAAGAACATGCCGAACATCTAAGGCTAGTATTGAAGAAACTTCGAGAGCATCGCCTTTATGCCAAATTTTCAAAATGTGAATTCTGGTTGTCAGAAGTGACCTATCTGGGCCATGTAATATCTGGTAAAGGTATTGCTGTTAACCCTGAGCGAGTTCAAGCCGTCCTTGATTGGACTCCACCTGAATCGGTCAAGCAAGTTCGGAGTTTTCTAGGCTTAGCGAGCTATTGCCGTCGCTTTGTCGAGAACTTCTCCAAAGTTGCTAAACCTCTAACCGAACTCCTCAAGAAAGATAAGAAGTTCGAATGGACTCCACAATGTGAGCACAGCTTTCAGGAACTGAAAAGACGCCTGACCTCTGCTCCCGTACTGGTACCGCCAGACTTCTCCAAGGACTTTGTTATCTACTGCGACGCCTCGCGACAAGGACTAGGTTGCGTTCTCATGCAAGATCGACACGTAATTGCTTACGCTTCACGGCAATTGCACCCACATGAGGAGAATTATCCTACTCATGATCTAGAGCTTGCAGCCGTAGTCTATGCACTTAAAACCTGGCGACATTACCTCCTCGGTAATCGTTGCGAAATATTCACTGATCACCAAAGCCTGAAGTACATCTTCACCCAACCGGATCTGAATCTCAGGCAAAGACGTTGGGTTGAATTGATCACAGACTTCGACTTAGGAATAACCTATACCCCAGGGAAAGCCAACGTCATGGCTGATGCGCTAAGTCGTAAATCTTATTGTAACAACCTGATGTTACAACAAAGTCAACCGCTTCTTCATGATGAATTTCGGAAGCTTAACCTTCACATTGTACCTCAAGGTTTTCTCTCCACCTTGGTGGCAAAACCTACTCTTACGGATCAAATCATCGCTGCCCAAAAGCGAGATAAGGGAATATCTAAAATCAAAGAGAACATTGCTAGCGGAGGTGCTAGTTGTTTCTCCACAAATGATCATGGTGTTGTGTACTTTGAGGACCGTCTAGTGGTTCCCAAGAACCAGCATCTACGGCAGTTGATCCTTAAGGAGGCTCATGAATCTCCTCTCACCATTCATCCCGGTAGTACTAAGATGTATCAGGACCTACGCCAGAGGTTCTGGTGGACTAGGATGAAGAGAGAAATCGCTCAGTATATTGCTAATTGCGACGTCTGTCGTCGTGTAAAGGCAGAGCATCAACGGCCTGCTGGCACCCTTCAACCCTTAGCTATTCCTGAATGGAAATGGGATAAAATTGGTATGGATTTCATTACCGGTTTTCCCAGGACCAAAAGAGGGAATAATGCCATTTTCGTCGTGGTCGATCGTCTTTCCAAGGTAGCTCATTTCCTACCTGTTCGTGAGAGTATAACCGCTAGCCAGCTGGCAGACTTATACATCTCCCGAATAGTGTCCCTCCATGGTGTTCCCTTGGAAATCAATTCGGATCGAGGAAGTCTTTTCACCTCTCGATTTTGGGAAAGTTTCCAAAATGCTATGGGAACTCGTCTCTCCTTTAGCACCGCTTTCCACCCTCAGTCAAGTGGTCAAGTGGAACGCGTCAACCAAATTCTAGAAGACATGCTTCGAGCCTCTGTTATCTCTTTCGGAATGGACTGGGAGAAGTGCCTTCCATTTGCCGAATTCGCTTACAACAACAGCTATCAATCTAGCTTGGGTAAAGCCCCTTTTGAAGTTCTCTATGGACGACGATGTCGAACACCCCTTAACTGGTCAGAAACCGGGGAAAGACAATTCTTTGGCCCGGATATGATTCAGGAAGCAGAAGAACAAGTTCGTATCGTTCGCGAAAAGTTGAAAACAGCCCAATCTCGTCAAAAGAGTCAATATGACCGAAAACATAAGGCTATGACTTTCGAGGTTGACGAGAAGGCTTACCTTCGGGTCACCCCTCTGAAGGGAACCCATCGTTTCGGTATCAAAGGCAAATTGGCTCCTCGTTACATTGGACCTTTTCGCATTCTTGCCAAACGAGGAGAAGTTGCCTACCAATTGGAACTACCTCCGCACCTCTCCAGAGTTCACGATGTCTTCCACGTTTCTCAACTCAGGCGTTGCTTCTCGGATCCTATCCGTGAAGTGGACCACGAAACGCTTGATCTCCAAGACGATCTTACATATCGAGAGTACCCCATTCGTATCCTCGATCAGGCCGAGCGTACCACCCGACGTCATAACATCAAGTTTCTCAAAGTTCAATGGTCGCACCATTCTGAAGATGAAGCAACTTGGGAAAGGGAGGATCGTCTTCGACTCGAGTATCCCGCCTTCTTCTCGGAGGAACCCAAATCTCGGGACGAGATTCTTTTGAGTGGGGGTGAGTTGTCACACCCTAGCTAGTCATGCATTAGAGTGTTGCATCATGTTTACTCTTTCATCAGAAACTTGAAATGGGGATGACAGAACCCCCAGTCCCCTCTGAAACCAACTAGGGTTTACTAAAATAATTTTCAATGAACCTGAAATGCCCTTCTAAAATGCCCATCATTTTTGTCTTGGT
Organism: Triticum aestivum; assembly: GCF_018294505.1. Lineage (NCBI taxonomy): Eukaryota > Viridiplantae > Streptophyta > Magnoliopsida > Poales > Poaceae > Triticum > Triticum aestivum. The sequence continues at coordinate 550,687,774 of NC_057795.1, read as the reverse complement.
TCAGAACCTCTGCCAAAAGTGGTGCACATTTTCCTAGGCCATCCTAGGGTTTTGAATTAAATCATAACTATTTGAATTTGGGATTTAAAATAATATAAAAATATTTAAATGCTCAAATATCTCCAAACTAAAATGTTTCATGTTGGAAATAATCCAACTATGAGCCAGGAGTAGTTTGGTGATTTTTGAAGTTGCCTAGGTATTTTATTTAATTCAACAAAGTTGCAGATATATTAAATAAAACAGAAAACAGAAAAGAAAGGGGAAGACTTACCTGTGCGGCCCAGCCAGCCGGCTGGCCCAGCCAGCAACCGACCCAGCCCAGCACTGGAGCTCCCCGTCGTCTTCCTCCCCACGCCCCGAAGCTGCTGCGTGCTCGCGCGCGCGCGGCCGCGCGGCCACCTCCTGCTTGCCGACGCCCTCCTGGCCGCGTGGACGACGCCCGCAGCCCGTCCCGATCCCCCCTGCTCTCTCTCACTCTCCCTGGCTCTCTCCTTCCTCTCTCTCGCTCTCTCTCTCGCTCGGCCGAACACGACCGTCGCCGCCGTTCGCCATAGCCATCGTCCCCGGCCACCCCTCGCTCCCCCGATTAGCTCAGAAGCTCCGCCACAACTCCCTCTTCCTCCCCACCGCTCCACGGGTCCCCAGAAGCCCTGCATCGCCGCCACGTCGCCGTTCCCCTCTTCGGACTCCGACCACCGTCGCCGTCAAATTCGTCGTCTCCGGCGCGTCCCCGAGCCCGCTTCGACGCCCACTGCAACCGCGGTGAGCCCCCGGAGCGTTTCCCCCTCCTTCCCTGGTCTCTCCCGACCTCTAGGCCCTAGCTCCACCTCGACCGAGAGCTCCACGCCGCCGGCGATGTCGCCGTCGTGGCCACGGTCGCCGTAGCGCCCAACCGAGCTCACCATCGTGCTCCACACATCACCAGGAGCACGTAGAACGCCCCAACGCCTCCCCAAACCCCCTGCAACACTGATCCCGACCGCACCCGAACTCCGGCCGCCGCAGCCGAGCTCGCCGCCGTCAACTCCGGCCACCCCGAGCCCAACCACTACCACCAATAGACGCGGCTCAGCCTCAGCAACACGTAGATGCCTTCCGCCGTCCATTTGGTCGCCGGAATGGCAAAAAGCACTCTCGCCGCCGTCTCGGATCTCGCCGGCGTCATGTCGCCGGTGGGGTTTGACTTGACCGACCTGGGGTTTGACCCCCCAGGGTCACTGACGCGTGGGCCCTGTCGGCCAGGTGGTTAGGTTAGCGCTAACTACTGTTAGTCAACCCCCCTGACACTGACAGTGGGCCCCAGCGCCACTAATTAGTAATTAGGATTAATTTAAATCTGTTTAACCCCCCCTGTCACTGACGTGTGGCCCCCACACGTCAGGTTTGACTTCAACCAGCCACAGTTGACCACTGACGTCATGCTGACGTCATGCTGGTGCAATAATTGAATTTCTGGATTTAATTTAAATCAGGAAATTCCAGAATATTAATTAAACTTCAAAAATTCATAACTTTTATTCTGTAACTCCAAATTGGACAAATTATATATGAAAAATGATCAGAAAAATCCAATCTATCCATCTGTACTATTTTCATGCATGATCAAACAAGTTAAATTGATGTTTTAATCAGAACAAGGAAAAGCACTTTAAAAGGCCATATTTGAATTTGAAATTTGAATCTTTGATTCAAATTTGCTCAAACCCTTCTGGTTTTAGTTGCATTAGCCCAACACACTCATATTGCCATGTTTCATGCATGCATCATATTGTTGCATATTGTTTGGTAATGTTGTGTATCGGTGCTCTCTGCGGCAGGTTCCGTCCCTGAAGAGTACCCTGATTACCCTAGCGAAGAACCGTATCCGTGCAACGAACCATCAGGCAAGCAACCAACCATTTGATCATATCGATACAATCCCATGTTCTCGCTCCTGCTCTCTTTTACTGCATTAAGACAACGCGATTCAAACTGCTGTGTGCTACGGTAGTTGAACCCATTTCCTCTGCATGACCTGTCATTGCCACAGTAACTAGATGAAACCCACTAGCATGTGTAGGAGTTGATTGAGCCATATGTATGTGTTGTTCCTACCTTGCTATGCCTGCTATGCTTAGAGTCGTGTCAGGTCTGGTTCATCTGGGTGATGGGCTAGAGTGAAATGATTATGTCGGTAATGAGAGTGGTGTGGTGAACACGATTTGGCAAAGGTATCGATGAGAGGCCATGTAGGAGTACATGGTGGGTTGTTTCATTGAAGCCGACCTTAAGCACTGAGATCTGTATGTGTGATTTAAGAATCAGCTACTACCATACATTGGGCCCTGAAATATGACCCCGCTCGACTTCTTATTCACCCTAGCTCTCTGTCCAGGAGTTGCAAGTAGTTTCTGGTGTTTGTAGCCTACTGGAGGCCGTGGACAGCGCTGACCGTAGGGGTGGGCTGTGACGCGGTAGGTACGTGGCCGGGTGTACCGAATACCCGTTAGGTATCTCGGGAACCCTGTTCACATCGTTCGGGGCCGTATGGGAAACCTCGGCCGGACTCCCTGCGGATGGAACCTGAATAGGCGATAAACCTGGACTAGAGGCTTAAGTGTTTAGGTAGGTCGTGGTCTACACCCACGTCGGCTTTCGCTTGAAGTCTGCCGAGCACATGTCGTGTGCAGACGCTAAGTGGTGGAAACATGTATGACGAAGTACACCCCTGCAGGGTTAACATGATCTATTCGAATAGCCGCGTCCGCGGTAAAGGACTACTTGGTTGCCTATACAGTTCATAGACAAGTAAATGGATACTATTAAAAGCCTCAAGATAAGTGTGAGTGCCGAGGATGGCTCTTCCGTAGGAAGACGGAGGTGGATCCTCGGTAGTGTATTGAAGTGGTGAATAGTGGACTCGTGTGCGCAAAACTATTTCAAGTTGGAGTATCGTAGGATAGTCTAGCCAAGAGTCAAAGCTGGCTTGCTGCAATAACTCCACCAACCCTTCTTGATACTATGCATGTATGTAGGATCTGATGGAAGTCTTGCTGAGTACCTTTGTACTCATGTTGCTATAATCTGCATTTTTACAGAAGACGCTGCAACCCCTTCTGATGGGTTCTATGTAGACGTTGACATCAACGAGTAGGCTAAAAGACCCAGGTGGTGACCCTGAGCTTGTGATGGACCACGTAGTATAATTAGGCTTCCAAGCCTCTTTTATTTTACTAGTTGTCTGTACCCAGACAAAGTACTTCCGCTGTTGGCTTGTATGACTGTATGACTTGTATGTTGGGTCGTGAGACCCGTACCTTTGTGTGTATGATATGTATGGCTCCCTGAGCCTTAAATAAAGTACTTGTGTCGTAGAGTCATGTTGTGATGCTTCGTTGTATTTGCACATATCGAGCATATTGTGTGTATGATTGAAATGCTTGGTATGTGTGGGATCTGACTATCTAGTTGTTTATCTTTAGTAGCCTCTCTTACCGGGAAATGTCTCCTAGTGTTACCGCTGAGCCATGGTAGCTTGCTACTGCTCTGGAACACTTAGGCTGGCCGGCATGTGTCCTTCTTCGTTCCTGTGTCTGTCCCTTCGGGGAAATGTCACGCTTTGAGTACCGGAGTCCTGTTAGCCCGCTACAGCCCGGTTTACCGGAGTCCTGCTAGCCCAGTGCTACAGCCCGGACCCACTTGCTGATGACCGACACGTTCGAAGCTGGGTCATGGATGCCTGTCCCTGTAAGTCTGTGCCACTTTGGGTTTACGACTAGTCATGTCAGCCCGGGCTCCTTATCATATGGATGCTAGCAACACTATCATATACGTGAGCCAAAAGGCGCAAACGGTCCCGGGCAAAGGTAAGACGACACCCGTGGGAATACCGTGCGTGAGGCCGCAAAGTGATATGAGGTGTTACCGGCTAGATCGATGTGACATCGAGTCGGGGTCCTGACACCGGTTGTAGAGAACTTGACACCAGATTCGAATTAAAACGCATCAACCGAGTGTGTAGCCGTGATGGTCTCTTCTCGGTGGAGTCCGGGAAGTGAACACGGTTTTTGGGTTATGTTTGACGTAAGTAGGAGTTCAGGATCACTTGTTGATCATTGCTAGCTTCAAGACCGTTTCGTTGCTTCTCTTCTCGCTCTTATTTGCGTATGTTAGCCACCATACCATGCTTAGTCCCTGCTGCAACCTCACCACTTTACCCCTTCCTTACCCATTAAGCTTTGCTAGTCTTGATACCCATGGTAATGGGATTGCTGAGTCCTCCTGGCTCACAGATTACTACAACAACAATTGCAGGTACAGGTTACGCGATGGTCATGATGCGAGATCGATGTTTGCTTGTTTTGGAGTTCTTCTTCTGCTTCTTCTTCGATTAGGGGATAGGTTCCAGGTCGGCAGCCTGGGCTAGCAGGGTGGATGTCGTTGAGTTTCTATTTGTGTTTCATCCAAAGTCGAATGTTGCTCTTATGTATGATGTTGTTGTATTCATGTGGCATTGTTTGCCTCTTGTATGTATCCCCTTCTATTACGTAATGTTGATGTAATGATATCCACCTTGCAAAAGCGTTTCAATATGCGGTTCGATACTTGGTGGGACCTTCAAGTCTCTTGAGGATAGTATCACATATTGGGCGTGACAAGTTGGTATCAGAGCCTCGACCGACCCTAGGAGCCCTTGATTGATCGTGTAGTTTGGCTGATGTCGAGTCTAGAAGAAAACTGTTTTTTGGAGTCTAGTTATATCGGGGAGTAGAAATTCTTTTTACTCCTCAGCCCCCTTTGTCGCTCTGGTGAGGAATCTTGACGTAGGTGTTTTGAATTACTTCTCTTCCCCTTCAAATTTTCTTTAGGATCACGCAGTTGTTTTTTCAGTCGTTGGCTCTCATCTCTTTTCATCCGGTGCTTTTCTCGTCAAGTTGACTCGAGCCTCTTCATCTTTGCCAAGTTCAATCCACAGTCCGCTCTCAACGAAGTTGTTTATCTGCCCGCAGTTGTCTTCTGTTCCCACCCACCCAACCCTTTTTCATCTCGGAGTCGGAGTCCGTAATAGAGTATCCATCCTACTCGTGCGAAGTCTTTGCTTTCTTTCCTCGATGATTTCAACCGGTGTTTTCTCTTCAAGTTATTTGTTGGTTCTCCCTTCCAGGTGCCTTTGTTTTTCCCGCCCTCCCACCCTTTTTTCTTCCCGGAGTCTGAGTCTGT
>NC_057795.1:550679149-550682334 GCF_018294505.1 Triticum aestivum | reverse complement strand
CTTCCCTCAGTTATTTCAACCGGTGAATTCTCGCCTAGTTCGTCATTGTTCATTTTGTTTTCTTTTCCGGTGGACTCAATTCAAGTTTTTCTGGTTGATCATATTCTTTTCCTTCGATCAAGTGTTTTCCCTGCTTGTTCGCCTCTCGCCAGTTTATCCTTCCGGAGTGTGCAAGACATCTCAAGAGATTCGCCTGTGTTCGAATTAATTCGAGGTTGTCACCTCATTTAAATATTTTAATTGTTCCAATGCACCATCTATCTGTTCAACATCCCTTTCCAACGGTGTTTTTATTTTAGCGGGCCCTAACCCACAGGTCTTTTCCCAGGATCCTACCCAACTCTTCTAATTCTGTCGGAGTTATTCTCAAATTCTTTTCAAAGGGTGACGTAAGAATGGATTTCATCAGTCAGATCTTTTCCAAGATCAATTTCAAATCATTTTCATTGTTGCCTCAACCTCTTCACTTTTTCGTTCCCCCGGAGTGCCTTAACAAATTTTGGTGGTGTTTCTCGTCGTCATTTGAAGACCGAAGAAGAGTTTTTCCTCTAAATCTTGTCTGTTCTCTCGAAGAGTCGCGGTTCTAGCTTCATGTTATCCTCTCAATTATTCCATTTGTCAGATATTCTTTTCTTACCCATCCAGAGTATTTCAGGAGTTGTTTTTCCGTTTCTTTTCACCGGAGGCCATCATTCCAGAAGAATTCTTCGTCCTCACATTTCAGCTAACGTTATCCAATTATCCCGGTGCTTCGTTCAGGTGTTCTTTAATCAGCTCATGATCTCTTTGTTCTTTTGCATCTTAATCCCCTCGAGCATATTGGTTCTTGTAATTCTTCCCGGTGATGCATTCTCTTTCATCAGTCATTTTCGAATTCTTACGGTGGTTCATTCAGATTCTTTTTCCTTTGTTATCGTATCAATCCATTCGTTCCTTCCAATCCTACCGGTGGTTCATGAAGACTTTCTCAAGTTTTGTGATATGTCTCTTCTCAATCCTTTGTCAAGAAAAAGTAGTATGCAAAATTCGTTTGTCATCAATTAAATTTGATGAAGGATAAGCATACAATAAATCTTATTCTTATTTCATCCAAGTGAGTAATCTCTTCCTTCGGAGTTTGTTCTTGATGAATAAATTCTAGTTCCGAGTGTTTTCATTTTTTCTTTTCCGGAGTTCAATTTCCTCGGCCATTTCGTCGGAACCTCCATCTAAATCACCGCAAGGGTCATCTTATTCTTTCTTCCTTCATTCTATCTCATCATCCTTTTGTCACTGGAGTTCTTCATGGTGATTCCTCATGATTTAATTCATTCTTCAAAAGTTCATCAAGATTCTTGTTGGAGGAGTTCAAGTATCTTTTCTTCTCACGTCTCAAAGTGCAATTAATTCTCTGTTTTCTCTTGAAGTGGAGTTTTGCATTTCTTTGTTCTTCTCAGATATTCAACTCTATTCAATCCTTCCTTCTAAGTTCTTTTCATTCAATTCTTTCAATTCTTCCGGAGGCATTGTTCATCTCGTCAAGTGTCATCCCATTAGGTGAAGTTCATTTTTTATTCCTTCCATTTTTCAGCCGGAGTGCTGCCTAAATTCTTTCGCTCTTTTCCCTCTCTACCTTCTTCTAACCGGAGTGGCTTCAGATTCTATCTAATTCCATGAGCTTTTGTTTCTCGTCATTCCTCTTTTCTAACCGAGTGCTCTCGACTTTGTTCATCTTCTCTCCTGCGTTCTTACTTCAACTCTTCCTCTTTTTCTTCCGTCTCGGTCCTAAGATCTGGGGACGAGATTCTTGTTAGTGGAGGAGTGTTGTAACGCCCCAGATCCGATGCGCCAGGTGTCTGCCAGTTATTCGCCGTTGTTTCCATGTCATTCGCTTGCGTGTTGCATTTTGCCATGTCATCATCTGCATTTCATCTGCATGCTTTTCAAAACTGGCATCCGAGTTTTTCCCCCGTTGTCCATTTTGCAATCCGGCACTCCTATGTCCTCCAGCGTCCCCCTTTTGTCTCTTGTTGTGAGTGGGTGTTAAACGTTCTCGGAATGGACCGAGTCTCGCCAAGTGGCCTTGGTATATTACCGGTAGACCGCCCGTCAAATTTCGTTCCATTTGGAGGTCGTTTGATGCCCCATCGGTTAACCACGTAGCCCGAAACCCCTCTCTCTTTGCAGCCCAGCCCCTCTTCACCATAGCCCATGATCCCATCCTAACCGCCTCCATGCTATCGGTCGTTCGATCATGATCGCGTGGGAGAAAACCGCAACCCATTTGGACTCTCCTAGCTCCCATAATCTATAAATATGTGCCTCCCCCCGATATTCGCGGATGAAACCCTAGCTCCTTCCACCTCGCACCACCAGACAAAATCCCCGCCGCCGGACATGTATGCGCCGTCATCCCCGGGCCAATCCCGCCTCGCCACGTCAGCCCCGCCGCCCTATCTCTCCTTCCTCCGTCGCCGCGTGTCACACCCTAGCTAGTTATGCATTAGAGTGTTGCATCATGTTTACTTTTTCATCAGAAACTTGAAATGGGGATGACAGAACCCCCAGTCCCCTCTGAAAACCAACTAGGGTTACTAAAATAATTTTTCAATGAACCTGAAATGCCCTTCTAAAATGCCCATCATTTTTGTCTTGGTTCAGAACCTCTGCCAAAAGTGGTGCACATTTTCCTAGGCCATCCTAGGGTTTTTGAATTAAATCATAAATATTTGAATTTGGGCATTTAGAATAATATAAAATATTTAAATGCTCAAATATCTCCAAACTAAAATGTTTCATGTTGGAAATAATCCAACTATGGACCAGGAGCAATTTGGTGATTTTTGAAGTTGTCTAGGTATTTTATTAAATCCAACAAAGTTGCAGATATATTAAATAAAAACAGAAACAGAAAAAAAGGGGAAAACTTACCTGGCGCCACCGCAGGCCCACCAGCCAGCCCACCTGGCCGGCCCAGCCCGGCCACCGCTCCAGCGAGCTGCTTGGCTCGCCAGGCAGGCAGCCAAGGTGCTCGGCGACGACACCGCAGCTCGCCACGCAGCTGCTCGCCGCCTCGCCGCCTCCCTCGCCCGGCTAACGCCGAGAACCGGACTCCCTCTCTCCCCCGAACCCCCCAGACACCCCCTCTCCTCTCCAGCTCCTCCCCCTCGCACGCCCCAGCCATGGCCGACGCCACCGTCGCCGCA
>NC_057795.1:550665482-550678553 GCF_018294505.1 Triticum aestivum | reverse complement strand
GGCCACCCCGACCCCAACGGGCTCCGCCAAGAGCTGCGGGTTGTCCTCAGCTCCACTCCGGTGGCCTCCGCGGTCCATTTGGTGGCCGAAATGGCCAAAACCACTCCCGCCGCCGCGTCGGGCTCGCCGGCGACTAAACGCCGGCAGCCGACTTTGACTTTGACCACGGGTGGGCCCTGGTTGACTCCCCTGAGTCAATGACAGGTGGGGCCCAGCCCTGTTAATTAAACAGGATTAGTTTTAATTAAGTTTTAATTAAAATAATCACCCTGACATGCGGGACCCACTGTCAGGTTTGACCCAGACCTGTTCCGTTGACCTGCTGACGTCACACTGACGTCAGGCTGACGCAGTAATTGATTTTCTGGATTTAAATTAAATCAGGAAATTCCAGAATATTATTTAAACTTCAAAAATTCATAACTTTTATTCTGTAACTCCAAATTGGACAAATTATATATGAAAAGTGATCAGAAAAATCCAATCTATCCATCTGTACTATTTTCATGCATGATCAAACAAGTTAAATTGATGTTTTAAGCAGAACAAGGAAAAGCACTTTAAAAGGCCATGTTTGAGTTTGAAATTTGAATCTTTGATTCAAATTTGTTCAAACCCTTCTGGTTCTAGTTGCATTAGCCCAACACACCCATATTGCCATGTTTCATGCATACATCATATTGTTGCACATTGTTTGGTGATGCTTGTGTATCGATGTCCTTTGCGACAGGTTCTGTCTCCGAGGAGTACCCTGATTACCCTAACGAAGAACCGTATCAGTGCATCGAACCATCAGGCAAGCAACCAACCATTTGATCATATCGATACAATCCCATGTTCCCGCTCCTGCTCTCCTTTACTGCATTAAGACAACGCGTTTCAAACTGCTGTGTGCTACGGTAGTTGAACCCATTTCCTCTGCATGACCTGTCATTGCCACAGTAACTAGATGAAACCCACTAGCATGTGTAGGAATTGATTGAGCCCTATGTATGTGTTGTTCCTACCTTGCTATGCCTGCTATGCTTAGAGTCGTGTCAGGTCTGGTTCATCTGGGTGATGGGCTAGAGTGAAATGATCATGTCAGTAATGAGAGTGGTGTGGTGAACACGATTTGGTAAAGGTATCGATGAGAGGCCATGTAGGAGTACATGGTGGGTTGTTTCATTGAAGCCGACCTTAAGCACTGAGATCTGTATATGTGATTTAAGATACAGCTACTACCATGCATTGGGCCCTGAAATATGACCCTGCTCGACTTCTTATTCACCCTAGCTCTCTGTCCAGGAGTTGCAAGTAGTTTCTGGTGTTTGTAGCCTACTGGAGGCCGTGGACAGCGCTGACCGTAGGGGTGGGCTGTGATGCGGTAGGTACGTGGCACGGTGTACCGTATACCCGTTAGGTATCTCGGGAACCCTGTTCACATCGTTCGGGGCCGTATGGGAAACCTCGGCCGGACTCCCTGCGGATGGAACCTGAATAGGCGATAAACCTGGACTAGAGGCTTAAGTGTTTAGGTAATTCGTGGTCTACACCCACCGTCGGCTTTCGCTTGAAGTCTGCCGAGCACATGTCGTGTGCAGACGCTAAGTGGTGGAAACATGTATGAAGAAGTACACCCCTGCAGGGTTAACATGATCTATTCGAATAGCCGCGTCCGCGGTAAAGGACTACTTGGTTGCCTATACAGTTCATAGACAAGTAAATGGAAACTACTAAAAGCCTCAAGATAAGTGTGGGTGCCGAGGATGGCTCTTCCGTAGGAAGACGAAGGTGGATCCTTGGTAGTGTATTGAAGTGGTGAGTAGTCGACTCGTGTGCGCAAAACCATTTCAAGTTGGAGTATCGTAGGATAGTCTAGCCAAGAGTCAAAGCTGGCTTGCTGCAATAACTCCACCAACCCTTCTTGATACTATGCATGTATGTAGGATCTGATGTAAGTCTTGCTGAGTACCTTTGTACTCATGTTGCTATAATCTACATTTTTACAGAAGACGCTGCAACCCCTTCTGATGGGTTCTATGTAGACGTTGACATCAACGAGTAGGCTAAGGACCCAGGTGGTGACCCTGAGCTTGTGGAGGACCACGTAGTATAGCTAGGCTTTCCAAGCCTCTTTTATTTTACTAGTTGTCTGTACCCAGACAAGTTATTTCCGCTGCTGGTTTGTATGACTGTATGACTTGTATGTTGGGTCGTGAGACCCGTACCTTTGTGTATGATATGTATGGCTTCCTGAGCCTTAAATAAAGTACTTGTGTCGTAGAGTCATGTTGTGATGCTTCGTTGTATTTGCACATATCGAGCATATTGTGTGTATGATTGAAATGCTTGGTATGTGTGGGATCTGACTATCTAGTTGTTTATCTTTAGTAGCCTCTCTTACCGGGAAATGTCTCCTAGTGTTACCGCTGAGCCATGGTAGCTTGCTACTGCTCTGGAACACTTAGGCTGGCCGGCATGTGTCCTTCTTTGTTCCTGTGTCTGTCCCTTCGGGGAAATGCCACGCTTTGAGTACCGGAGTCCTGTTAGCCCGCTACAGCCCGGTTTACCGGAGTCCTGCTAGCCCAGTGCTACAGCCCGGACCCACTTGCTGATGACCGACACGTTCGAAGCTGGGTCATGGATGCCTGTCCCTGTAAGTCTGTGCCACTTTGGGTTTACGACTAGTCATGTCAGCCCGGGCTCTTTATCATATGGATGCTAGCGACACTATCATATACGTGAGCCAAAAGGCGCAAACGGTCCCGGGCAAAGGTAAGGCGACACCCGTGGGAACACCGTGCGTGAGGCCGCAAAGTGATATGAAGTGTTACCGGCTAGATCGATGTGACATCGAGTCGGGGTCCTGCTTGGTATGTGTGGGATCTGACTATCTAGTTGTTTATCTTTAGTAGCCTCTCTTACCGGGAAATGTCTCCTAGTGTTACCGCTGAGCCATGGTAGCTTGCTACTGCTCTGGAACACTTAGGCTGGCCGGCATGTGTCCTTCTTCGTTCCTGTGTCTGTCCCTTCGGGGAAATGTCACGCTTTGAGTACCGGAGTCCTGTTAGCCCGCTACAGCCCGGTTTACCGGAGTCCTGCTAGCCCAGTGCTACAGCCCGGACCCACTTGCTGATGACCGACACGTTCGAAGCTGGGTCATGGATGCCTGTCCCTGTAAGTCTGTGCCACTTTGGGTTTACGACTAGTCATGTCAGCCCGGGCTCTTTATCATATGGATGCTAGCGACACTATCATATACGTGAGCCAAAAGGCGCAAACGGTCCCGGGCAAAGGTAAGGCGACACCCGTGGAATACCGTGCGTGAGGCCGCAAAGTGATATGAAGTGTTACCGGCTAGATCGATGTGACTTTGAGTCGGGGTCCTGACAGCGTTGGCATCAGAGCCGGACTGCCTGTAGGTTCTCTAAGCCAAACTGGTCGATGTTGAGTCTAGAAATTCTTTAGTTATATGTAGGGGAATTGTTTGTGCGTTGGAACGTAAGGCTCTTTTTACTCCTTATACCTTATGACTTTCTGATCTGAGTCAGTCTATTCTTCCACCGGGGGTTAAGGAATTAGGATCTGTTCTCTCTATCAGGATCACGTGTCACTAATCAGTAGTACCTTATAGGTTTGATGGATACAAGCCTAGTTCAGATCTACTACCACATTATGTTGTTGGAATGGTTTCAGAACTTTGATGTGATGATGTTGGGTGTGTACGAAATCCTTTGTCAAATGTCTCAAATCCTTCTTGAGCATTTACAGCTGTTATGCTGCCCAAATTTTGCTAGAAATTCTAATGCCTTTGCATTATGATTGTGCTTTCAGATGGCCACTCGCGACCTCAATCAAGTGGTTCGCCTGACTCGATGCCTAGATGTACCCGGCCATACTGCTAAGTTGGTCAGGGTAATGACTGAGGCTGGATACCGATGGTATCCTGAGTACACGGTCGAAGAGCAATTCCGAGACTTTAATCAAAGCCAGTATCTCTGCACTGTCAGGATATTTCCATCTTATCCTGGATCCACCGAGCCTCTTCACTGCTCCTATGGACTCGGGGTTACTATTGAGATGGCTGTGCAGGACGCCGCCTACTCTATGATGACCATTATGCGAGTCAGATCTGGGTTATTTCGGGACTCTGATTTCCGGTATATGCCAGGATCACTTCCGGGAGCACAAGGGTATCTCCAGGCTATCTATGCTGACTCCACTCAGGAGGATTCACGGACTCGCACCACTGCTGAGATGCTCGAGGATAAGGACCGTGAAAATCGGGCCTTAAGGTTAGAGCTCTTCAATACCCGTGCTGACCACTGGGCTACTTTGACTCGGTTCGCACCGGCGGTGCAAGCTGGATATTCAGATATGCGCGATCTCTATCCTGTGAGATCTGCTCTGCCTGATGTGATGGTTTGGCGTGATGTAGGAGGCATCACCCCACCTCGCGGTCCCCGCAGGCCACCGTTTGTTGGTCCAAGACCTCATCCTAGCCCCTATGGTCCACAAGCTCCGCGAGACCGTCTGTTTCCGGATGATCATGTTGAGCTTCCAGGCTATGGAGGTGATTTCTACGAGGACTACTACGGATCGGTCTGAGTTAGCGGTAGTATCACTAGTTCACACTAGCTGTGTCGTCTATCGTCCTGCGTGACTCGTGGGATATGACCTAGTTTGTACTCTTTCCGGAGGTGTAGATAAATAATGTATAGGAGCTTGGAATGTCTCCGATGAGATGTAATCCTCTTTTCACCGTAATAGTACTTTGTTTGGTCTTGTACTAAACCCTGTATGGTGTGTATGACGATGGAATAAAGAAGCAGTTTCTGTATCTACCATGTCATATGGATGATCATCTTGCATTTCGAGTTATTCCTTACATTTTTACCCTATGTCGGAATTTTATCATCCTGACTAAATCATTGTCTTGATTACCTAGGATGGTCAACACGCGCGCTAACCCGGCTTCTCAAGAGCAGGCCGAAGGCAGTGAAGCCAGGAATGAAAATCTGCCTCATCCTCCTTCACTAGCCGAGGTTATGATGGAAGCTGAGAGAAACAAGCGGGAGACCAACCGTTTGTTGGAGCGTATTGAACAGAATACAGCACACCATCAGAGGGCTAACGTGGTGTCACTCAGTGATTTTATCAAATTGCATCCACCCACGTTCCACCACTCCGTCGAGCCTCTCGACGCTGATGACTGGCTTCGCAGTATCTCTCACAAACTGCGTTCCGCGCTGGTAGCGGAGGCTGACAAGGTCACCTTTGCTGCATATCATCTTGAAGGCCCCGCCAGTCTATGGTGGGAGAATTATGGAGCTATGCGCCCAGCGGGCCATGTTACTACTTGGGCTGAGTTCAGCGAGGCTTTCCGTGAACATCACATTCCGGAGGGTCTCATGGACCGTAAACGTGAAGAATTTTGCAGTTTCACCCAAGGCCGACTTTCTGTGGATGCTTACAGCAGGGAGTTTGGTAATCTCGCACGATATGCAACTGAGGAAGTGTCTACTGACGCCAAGAAGAAAGCAAGGTTCCGTAAGGGCCTTAGTCCTGAGCTTCGCCGCGACCTCCGTCTGCATGAGTGCACATCTTTTTCGAAACTTGTCAACAAAGCCATCAGTGCTGAAACTGGTCAGACTGATTATGACGCAACACGCAAGCATGGACGTGACATGGGTTCCTCATCCGGTGCTGGTCCTCAGAAGCGCCGCGTGTGGGTGCCCAACACCGCCCTGCCACCCAGATTCACACCGAGGCCATCTTTCCAGGCGCCTCGCCCCGTTCAACAGTCTGCTCCAGCCAAGCCCTATGGGGGTCCAACCAATAATGCTCCTCCACGTACCAGTTCCGTGACTTGTTTCAAATGTGGGGAATCTGGTCACTATATGCGTGAGTGCCCCCAGACCAACCCCAATCAATCTGCTAAAGCTGTTGGCCGTGGCAAGCCGACAGGAAAAATATTCCACGCCAAGCCGGTCGCCGCTTCACGTGGCCATGTCAACTGTATCTCTGCCGAAGAAGCTCAAGAGGATCCCAACGTCGTTCTCGGTACGCTTCTTGCTAATTGCCACCCGGCATCTGTTCTTTCCGATACAGGAGCCTCTCATTCTTTCATATCTGAAAACTATGCTCGCTTGCATAACGTCGCATTCGGTGATATGCCAACCTCTATGGTAATTCAAACTCCGGGATCCAAATGGCAAACTTCTAGAGTAAGCCATGGAAATGAAATCCAAGTCGACAGACTTGTTTTTTTCGCATCTTTGATAGCCCTTAAATCTTCAGATATTAATATCATTTTGGGTATGGACTGGATGTCAGCTCATCAAGCCAAAATTGATTGCTTCTCTAGGACTGTTCAACTCACCCATCCTTCGGGGAAGATAGTCAATGTCTTGACCCGAATAGCCAAGCGACAATTATATTCTCTTAACGCCAGCCCTTTGCCAGACCTTGAGGACGTGCCGGTAGTCCGTGACTTCCCGGATGTCTTCCCAGAAGAATTGCCAGGTGTTCCACCTGACAGGGATGTTGAGTTCGTAATCGACCTCATCCCCGGAACCGTTCCGATTGCTAGAAGACCTTATAAGATGGCACCCCTAGAACTAGCCGAGCTTAAGAAACAACTCGATGAGTCCTTGAAAAAGGGTTTCATCCGCCCTAGTTCATCTCCGTGGGCTTGCCCCGTCCTATTCGTCAAGAAGAAGGATGGTACGGACCGGATGGTTGTAGATTACCGACCTGTCAATTTGGTCACAATCAAGAACAAATATCCACTTCCCAGGATCAACGATCTGTATGATCAGCTCGCTGGGTCCTCAGTCTTCTCCAAGATGGATTTGAGGTTGGGCTACCATCAAATAAAAATCAGAAACGGGGACATTCCTAAAACGGCCTTTGTTACTCGTTATGGCCAATACGAGTACACCGTCATGTCCTTCGGTTTAACCAACGCTCCAGCCACCTTTTCTCGGTTAATGAACTCAATCTTCATGGAGTATTTGGATAAATTCGTCGTAGTTTATCTTGATGATATACTCATCTACTCCAAGAACGAGGAAGAACATGCTGAACATTTAAGGCTAGTGTTGAAGAAACTTCGAGAGCATCGCCTTTATGCCAAATTTTCTAAATGTGAATTCTGGTTGTCAGAAGTGACCTATCTGGGTCATGTAATATCTGGTAAAGGTATTGCTGTTAACCCTGAGCGAGTTCAAGCCGTCCTTAATTGGACTCCACCTGAATCGGTCAAGCAAGTTCGGAGTTTTCTAGGCTTAGCGAGCTATTGCCGTCGCTTTGTCGAGAACTTCTCCAAAGTTGCTAAACCTCTAACCGAACTCCTCAAGAAAGATAAGAAGTTCGAATGGACTCCACAATGTGAGCACAACTTTCAGGAACTGAAAAGACGCCTGACCTCTGCTCCCGTGCTGGTACCGCCAGACTTCTCCAAGGACTTCGTTATCTACTGCGACGCCTCGCGACAAGGACTAGGTTGCATTCTCGTGCAAGATCGACACGTAATTGCTTACGCTTCACGGCAATTGCACCCACATGAGGAGAATTATCCTACTCATGATCTAGAGCTTGCAGCCGTAGTCTATGCAATTAAAACCTGGCGACATTACCTCCTCGGTAATCGTTGCGAGATTTTCACTGATCACCAAAGTCTGAAGTATATTTTCACCCAACCGGATTTGAATCTCAGGCAGAGACGTTGGGTTGAATTGATCACAGACTTCGACTTAGGAATAACCTATACCCCAGGGAAAGCCAACGTCATGGCTGATGCGCTAAGTCGTAAATCTTATTGTAACAACCTGATGTTACAACAAAGTCAACTGCTTCTCCATGAGGAATTTCGGAAGCTTAACCTTCACATTGTACCTCAAGGTTTTCTTTCCACCTTGGTGGCAAAACCTACTCTTACGGATCAAATCATCGCTGCCCAAAAGCGAGATAAGGGAATATCTAAAATCAAAGAGAACATTGCTAGCGGAGGTGCTAGTTGTTTCTCCACAAATGATCATGGTGTTTTGTACTTTGAGAACCATCTAGTGGTTCCCAAGAACCAACATCTACGGCAGTTGATCCTTAAAGAAGCTCATGAATCTCCTCTCACTATTCATCCCGGTAGTACTAAAATGTATCAGGACCTACGCCAGAGGTTCTGGTGGACTAGGATGAAGACAGAAATTGCTCAGTATATTGCAAATTGCGACGTCTGTCGTCGTGTAAAAGCAGAGCATCAACAGCCTGCTGGTACCCTTCAACCCTTAGCTATTCCTGAATGGAAATGGGATAAAATTGGTATGGATTTCATTACCGGTTTTCCCAGGACCAAAAGAGGGAATAATGCTATTTTCGTCGTGGTCGATCGTCTTTCCAAGGTAGCTCATTTCCTACCTGTTCGTGAGAGTATAACCGCTAGTCAGCTGGCAGACTTATACATCTCCCGAATAGTGTCCCTCCATGGTGTTCCTTTGGAAATTAACTCGGATCGAGGAAGTCTTTTCACCTCTCGATTTTGGGAAAGTTTCCAAAATGCTATGGGAACTCGTCTCTCCTTTAGCACCGCTTTCCACCCTTAGTCGAGTGGTCAAGTGGAACGCGTCAATCAGATTCTAGAAGACATGCTTCGAGCCTCTGTTATCTCTTTCGGAATGGACTGGGAGAAGTGCCTTCCATTTGCCGAATTCGCTTACAACAACAGCTATCAATCTAGCTTGGGTAAAGCCCCTTTTGAAGTTCTCTATGGACGACGATGTCGAACACCCCTTAATTGGTCAGAAACCGGGAAAAGACAATTCTTTGGCCCGGATATGATTCAGGAAGCAGAAGAACAAGTTCGCATCGTTCGTGAAAAGTTGAAAACAGCCCAATCTCGTCAAAAGAGTCAATATGGCCGAAAACATAAGGCTATGACTTTCGAAATTGACGAGAAGGCTTATCTTCGGGTCACCCCTCTGAAGGGAACCCATCGCTTCGGTATCAAAGGCAAATTGGCTCCTCGTTACATTGGACCCTTTCGCATTCTCGCCAAACGAGGAGAAGTTGCCTACCAATTGGAACTACCTCCGCACCTCTCCAGGGTCCACGATGTCTTCCACGTTTCTCAACTCAGGCGTTGCTTCTCGGATCCTATCCGTGAAGTGGACCACGAAACGCTTGATCTCCAAGATAATCTTACATATCGAGAGTACCCCATCCGTATCCTCGATCAGGCCGAGCGTACCACTCGACGTCAGAACATCAAGTTCCTCAAAGTTCAGTGGTCTCATCATTCTGAGGATGAAGCAACTTGGGAAAGGGAGGATCGTCTTCGACTTGAGTATCCCGCCTTCTTCCCGGAGGAACCCAAATCTCGGGACGAGATTCTTTTGAGTGGGGGTGAGTTGTCACACCCTAGCTAGTTATGCATTAGAGTGTTGCATCATGTTTACTTTTTCATCAGAAACTTGAAATGGGGATGACAGAACCCCCAGTCCCCTCTGAAAACCAACTAGGGTTACTAAAATAATTTTTCAATGAACCTGAAATGCCCTTCTAAAATGCCCATCATTTTTGTCTTGGTTCAGAACCTCTGCCAAAAGTGGTGCATATTTTCCTAGGCCATCCTAGGGTTTTTGAATTAAATCATAAATATTTGAATTTGGGCATTTAGAATAATATAAAATATTTAAATGCTCAAATATCTCCAAACTAAAATGTTTCATGTTGGAAATAATCCAACTATGGACCAGGAGCAATTTGGTGATTTTTGAAGTTGTCTAGGTATTTTATTAAATCCAACAAAGTTGCAGATATATTAAATAAAAACAGAAACAGAAAAAAGGGGAAAACTTACCTGGCGCCACCGCAGGCCCACCAGCCAGCCCACCTGGCCGGCCCAGCCCGGCCACCGCTCCAGCGAGCTGCTTGGCTCGCCAGGCAGGCAGCCAAGGTGCTCGGCGGCGGCACCGCAGCTCGCCACGCAGCTGCTCGCCGCCTCGCCGCCTCCCTCGCCCGGCTAACGCCGTGAACCGGCCTCCCTCTCTCCCCCGAACCCCCCAGACACCCCCTCTCCTCTCCAGCTCCTCCCCCTCGCACGCCCCAGCCATGGCCGACGCCACCGTCGCCGCACCACCGTCGTAGCCGTGCTCCCCGTCGTCTCCACGCCGCGCCACCCTGTCCAGAAGCTCCGCCGTCCTCTACTCCTTCGAGCTAGCCGAGCCCCGAGCGCTCGCGTGCCTCGAAGCCGCCGCACCGACCTCGCCCGAGCTCGCCGTCGCCGGAGATCCCTTTCAACGCCGTCGCTGCCTCAGCTCGTCCCCGACCCCGCCGGTGGCCTCTACGGGAGCGCTGTGAGCCTAGCTACTCCCCCGACCCTCTCTCTCTCATTCCCGAGCCGTGTAGCCACCGCACGAGGATCACACGCCCGCACCGTCGCGGACCTCGTCGCCGACGTGCTTCCGGCCACACTCCGGCCACAAGATGGTGTCCATCTTGCTCACCGAGTCCCACAGCACCTAGCTAGCCACTCCACGAGCCTCACCGACCCCTCTAGCGCCAAGTTCATCCTCGACCGAACCCCGATGGCCGCCAAAGTCGTCGCTGGCGCCAACTCTGGCCACCCCGACCCCAACGGGCTCCGCCAAGAGCTGCGGGTTGTCCTCAGCTCCACTCCGGTGGCCTCCGCGGTCCATTTGGTGGCCGAAATGGCCAAAACCACTCCCGCCGCCGCGTCGGGCTCGCCGGCGACTAAACGCCGGCAGCCGACTTTGACTTTGACCACGGGTGGGCCCTGGTTGACTCCCCTGAGTCAATGACAGGTGGGGCCCAGCCCTGTTAATTAAACAGGATTAGTTTTAATTAAGTTTTAATTAAAATAATCACCCTGACATGCGGGACCCACTGTCAGGTTTGACCCAGACCTGTTCCGTTGACCTGCTGACGTCACACTGACGTCAGGCTGACGCAGTAATTGATTTTCTGGATTTAAATTAAATCAGGAAATTCCAGAATATTATTTAAACTTCAAAAATTCATAACTTTTATTCTGTAACTCCAAATTGGACAAATTATATATGAAAAGTGATCAGAAAAATCCAATCTATCCATCTGTACTATTTTCATGCATGATCAAACAAGTTAAATTGATGTTTTAAGCAGAACAAGGAAAAGCACTTTAAAAGGCCATGTTTGAGTTTGAAATTTGAATCTTTGATTCAAATTTGTTCAAACCCTTCTGGTTCTAGTTGCATTAGCCCAACACACCCATATTGCCATGTTTCATGCATACATCATATTGTTGCACATTGTTTGGTGATGCTTGTGTATCGATGTCCTTTGCGACAGGTTCTGTCTCCGAGGAGTACCCTGATTACCCTAACGAAGAACCGTATCAGTGCATCGAACCATCAGGCAAGCAACCAACCATTTGATCATATCGATACAATCCCATGTTCCCGCTCCTGCTCTCCTTTACTGCATTAAGACAACGCGTTTCAAACTGCTGTGTGCTATGGTAGTTGAACCCATTTCCTCTGCATGACCTGTCATTGCCACAGTAACTAGATGAAACCCACTAGCATGTGTAGGAATTGATTGCGCCCTATGTATGTGTTGTTCCTACCTTGCTATGCCTGCTATGCTTAGAGTCGTGTTAGGTCTGGTTCATCTGGGTGATGGGCTAGAGTGAAATGATCATGTCAGTAATGAGAGTGGTGTGGTGAACACGATTTGGTAAAGGTATCGATGAGAGGCCATGTAGGAGTACATGGTGGGTTGTTTCATTGAAGCCGACCTTAAGCACTGAGATCTGTATATGTGATTTAAGATACAGCTACTACCATGCATTGGGCCCTGAAATATGACCCCGCTTGACTTCTTATTCACCCTAGCTCTCTGTCCAGGAGTTGCAAGTAGTTTCTGGTGTTTGTAGCCTACTGGAGGCCGTGGACAGCGCTGACCGTAGGGGTGGGCTGTGATGCGGTAGGTACGTGGCACGGTGTACCGAATACCCGTTAGGTATCTCGGGAACCCTGTTCACATTGTTCGGGGCCGTATGGGAAACCTCGGCCGGACTCCCTGCGGATGGAACCTGAATAGGCGATAAACCTGGACTAGAGGCTTAAGTGTTTAGGTAGGTCGTGGTCTACACCCACGTCGGCTTTCGCTTGAAGTCTGCCGAGCACATGTCGTGTGCAGACGCTAAGTGGTGGAAACATGTATGAAGAAGTACACCCCTGCAGGGTTAACATGATCTATTCGAATAGCCGCGTCCGCGGTAAAGGACTACTTGGTTGCCTATACAGTTCATAGACAAGTAAATGGAAACTACTAAAAGCCTCAAGATAAGTGTGGGTGCCGAGGATGGCTCTTCGGTAGGAAGACGGAGGTGGATCCTCGGTAGTGTATTGAAGTGGTGAGTAGTGGACTCGTGTGCGCAAAACCATTTCAAGTTGGAGTATCGTAGGATAGTCTAGCCAAGAGTCAAAGCTGGCTTGCTGCAATAACTCCACCAACCCTTCTTGATACTATGCATGTATGTAGGATCTGATGTAAGTCTTGCTTAGTACCTTTGTACTCATGTTGCTATAATCTACATTTTTACAGAAGACACTGCAACCCCTTCTGATGGGTTCTATGTAGACGTTGACATCAACGAGTAGGCTAAGGACCCAGGTGGTGACCCTGAGCTTGTGGAGGACCACGTAGTATAGCTAGGCTTTCCAAGCCTCTTTTATTTTACTAGTTGTCTGTACCCAGACAAGTTATTTCCGCTGCTGGTTTGTATGACTGTATGACTTGTATGTTGGGTCGTGAGACCCGTACCTTTGTGTATGATATGTATGGCTTCCTGAGCCTTAAATAAAGTACTTGTGTCGTAGAGTCATGTTGTGATGCTTCGTTGTATTTGCACATATCGAGCATATTGTGTGTATGATTGAAATGCTTGGTATGTGTGGGATCTGACTATCTAGTTGTTTATCTTTAGTAGCCTCTCTTACCGGGAAATGTCTCCTAGTGTTACCGCTGAGCCATGGTAGCTTGCTACTGCTCTGGAACACTTAGGCTGGCCGGCATGTGTCCTTC
>NC_057795.1:550630134-550664755 GCF_018294505.1 Triticum aestivum | reverse complement strand
GCCTCCGCCGCGCCCGTGAGCTAGCCGGAGCCTCAACTCGCCGTCTCTGCCGGAGCTCGCCGCCCTCGGCTTCCGTGCCGCCGCGCCGAAACCGCATCGCCCCGCCAGTCCCCGCCGACCGCCGCCGCCTCCCGCGTCCCCGCGCCTCGCCACCGGATCGCTGTCGTCAACTCCGGCCAGATCCGGCGAGATCCGGCCCGGAACCCCGCAGGTGGATGAGATCCACCAATCCGCCCATCCAAACGCGCCCGCGCCCGTCCCGGATCGCCTCGTCCCGCCTCTCCCCGTCCACTTCTCGGAGGGTATAATTTTTCACTAAGTCCCCGGATCTGCTGTTATTTTTACGCCCTGTTCATTGCATCATAACTCCATGCATACTGCTCCGTTTTGCGTGCATTATAAATTGAAATTTTTATCATGAGATGCTCTTTATTTTGTTCCATTGTGCCATCTTTGTTTGAGGTCATCTTGATGCCCAAATCTCTGTTGCAAGAGTGCTATATAATGTTGTCTGCTGTCTATTAACAGAACATGTTCATTTGTCATTTTTGCCATGTTTAATGTGTGCATCCTATGAGCATGAGCTCTCCATGTGTTCTGAACTAAATCATGCCATATTACAGTGGTGCCATCCATGTATTTTTGTTAGTGTTTTAGCGAGTGCATTAAGCTCGTGAAGTATGGTACTTGTTGTTACTGTTTTGCTAGGCTGAATCTGTTATTTCATGATGCTATGTAAACCTGCTACTACAAGTCATACTATGCATAATCTGGAGATATTCACTAAGGATGTTTTGTTATACATGTCATGCTCTATCCGTCCATGACCCTAGTTGCATTTATAGCCTGCTGTAGCTTGTTGTAATCTTGCTCTCAAATTGCTAAATAATGTTGCTGTCAGCCTGTTAACATTAAGTTCAGTTTTGCCATGTGTTTTGCTAGTGATCCATGCACCCTATGAACTTGCTCTTGCCATTCTTAGGTTCATCAACATGTGTCCTTACTGTTGTCACCTTGTCATGCCATGTATTGCTCTGTGGTGAGTGGTACAAGCTCACCAACATGCCTACTTATCGTTGTTCCTGCCATGTTTAATCTGTCATATCATTTGCCATGTTTACGTGGGTGCCATCATATCTTCTGATCCTTTTTGGCTCATGGTCAGTAAAGGACTTTTGTTCTATGCATTTAGTAGTATCATTCCATGCCTTAAGTTTCTAATATAAGTTCTTCTAGCATGTTGTTTGATAGCTCTAAACATTGCAACCTGATGTTATTTTTCTGCTAAGTCTGAAACTTTTATTATTCGCAATCTTGCCATTTGTTTTTGAGCATGTTCTATTGTTTTCTGGAGATAGTTCAGTGTACATGTTTTGTTATGCTTTACCTGTACATCATGTCCATGCCTTTTGTTTTTATGTTGAGGTGTTGTAGGATGTTGTTTTGATGCTTGCTAGATGCCTAGTTGATGTTGTGGACAGTTTGGCCTTTAAACTTGTTTCATGTGTATGTGTTGAACCGTTGCTCCGTTTTGAGTGTGCTCTATATGAAACTTGCTTGATTTTGCATGTAGTTTCATACTATCATGTTGCATCCTTGTTTTGAGAGTGTTTGCTTGATGTTGGTATGCCTTTTGCATCAATGCCATGTTTAACTTGTTTTGCTCATATCTTCTAGGCCGTAGCTCCGAACTAAATGAACTTTATATGTAACTTGTCTAGAATTTCGTGTAGATCATCTTTGTGCATCTTAACTTGCTGTTTAACAACTTGAACATAAGGTTTATTCTGATATGGACCTATTTCGAAATTTGCATATGAGGACTTACCAGATTTATTATATGTTGTTCCCGGCCTCATTTAAACTTGTTTTTATGTGTCGCTCTTGATTGCATCATCTCTTGCCATGAGTAGCTCCATGTAGCTTTGTCATGTATCATGCTTGTTGTGCATCATATCTTGTCTATGTGTGGTGTGTTTACCATGTTGTGTGCTTCTTCTCGATAGTTCCCGTTTCGTTGCGATTGTGAGGATCCGTTCGTCTACGCTTGGTTCGGCTTCATCCGTTCGTCTTCTTCATGGACTCGTTCTTCTTCCTTGCGGGATTTCAGGCAAGATGACCGTCACCTTGGATCTCACTACTATCATTGCTATGCTAGTTGCTTCGTTCTATCGCTATGCTGCACTACCTATCATTTGCTCTTCAAGCCTCCCAAATTGCCATGTCAGCCTCTAACTTTTTCACCCTTCCTAGCAAGCCGTTGCTTGGCTATGTTACCACTTTGCTCAGCCCCTCTTATAGCGTTGCTAGCTGCAGGTGAAGTTTGAAGATTGCTCCATGGTGGACAGGATTATGTTGGGATATTACAATATCTCTTATTTAATTAATGCATCTATATACTTGGTAAAGGGTGGAAGGCTCAGCCTTATGCATGGTGTTTTGTTCCACTCTTGCCGCCCTAGTTTCCGTCATATCGGTATTATGTCCCTGGATTTTGCGTCCCTAACGCGGTTGGGTGATTTATGGGACCCCCTTGACAATTTTCTTTGAATAAAACTCCTCCAGCAAGGCCCAACCTTGGTTTTACCATTTGACTCACCACCACCTACCTTTCCCTTGGGAGTAATTAACCCAAGGGTCATCTTTATTTTAGCCCCCCCGGGCCAGTGCTTCTCTAAGTTCTGGTCCGAACCGAGCAACCTGCAGGGCCACTTCGGGGAAACTCAAAGTCTGGTTGTACTCGTAGCTTGACTTATCCGGTGTTGCCCTGAGAACGAGATATGTGCAGCTCCTATCGGGATTGTCGGTGCATCGGGCGGCTTTGTTGGTCTTGTTTTACCATTGTCGATATGTCTTGTAACTGGGATTCCGAGACTGATCGGGTCTTCCCAGGAGAAGGAATATCCTTCATTGATCGCGGGAGCTTATCATGGGCTAAGTTGGGACACTCCTGCAGGGTATAAACTTTCGAAAGCCGTGCCCGCGGTTATGTGGCAGATGGGAATTTGTTAATGTCTGGTTGTAGATAACTTGACACCAGATTCGAATTAAAACGCATCAACCGAGTGTGTAGCCGTGATGGTCTCTTCTCGGTGGAGTCCAGGAAGTGAACATGATTTTTGGGTTATGTTTGACGTAAGTAGGAGTTCAGGATCACTTCTTGATCATTGCTAGCTTCACGACCGTTCCGTTGCTTCTCTTCTCGCTCTTATTTGCGTATGTTAGCCACCATACCATGCTTAGTCGCTGCTGCAACCTCACCACTTTACCCCTTCCTTACCCATTAAGCTTTGCTAGTCTTGATACCCATGGTAATGGGATTGCTGAGTCCTCGTGGTTCACAGATTACTACAACAACAGTTGCAGGTACAGGTTACGCGATGGTCATGATATGAGGTCGATGTTTGCTTGTTTTGGAGTTCTTCTTCTGCTTCTTCGTTGATTAGGGGATAGGTTCCAGGTCGGCAGCCTGGGCTAGCAGGGTGGATGTCGTTGAGTTTCTTTTTGTGTTTCATCCGAAGTCGGATGTTTCTCTTATGTATGATGTTGTTGTATTCATGTGGCATTGTTTGCCTCTTGTATGTATCCCCTTCTATTATGTAATGTTGATGTAATGATATCCACCTTGCAAAAGCATTTCAATATGCGGTTCTATCCTTGGTGGGACCTTCGAGTCTCTTTAGGATAGTATCGCATATTGGGCGTGACAAATAATGACCCTTTCCACGTGTCGAGCGAATGTGAGGAGTCGTGGCATTTTTGCACTTGCCACCCTCGGTTCTTCGGGCTAGCCTTCTATTTGAAGAGACGGGGATTCCCAGATCCAAACCTCACTCTCCCTCCTCGAGCAAGCATCCAACAGAGCGCCTGGAAAAAACCATTCCAGCATGGCCGGTCGTCACAACTCTTCTGCTCGCTCCTCTTGCCCCAAGCCGGGAGACTAGGCAGAGTGTTCAGTTTCTCATAGTCGTTTGATAAAGTTACAAACTCAAGGGCTCCTTCCGTCGGCATTCATGGTCCCCATTCGAGCCGTAGTTGCCACCTATAACGGCGGAGAACAAGCGGAGAGATCCCCCAATCCGTCTCTAGAGGAGAGAATATGTTTAATTCCGCATCTTTTAAGGGGCGTCGGGTTTCCTATTCATCCATTCCTTCGTGGGCTTCTGGAGTTCTACGGCCTCCAACTGCACAATCTTACCCCAGCCTCCATACTGCATATAGCAGGGTACGTCGCCCTTTGCGAGCTATTCCTAGGCTGTGAGGCTCATTTCGGATTGTGGAAGAAGTTATTCTACCCTGTCCCCTGCAACTAGGGAGAATCCCTATGTCAAGTGGGCGGGGCCGAAGTATGGCGTATTGCTGAGACCGGATACCTGTCCGGTACTCCCAAGAAGGCTCCAGACAACTGGGCCTCAGAGTGGTTTTATATTGACGATGCTCCTCTTCCGGATCCAATCCGGATAGGACTCCCCAAGTTCAGTAAATCTCCACTGAGGGCACGTCTATGCTGGCGCCCCCGAAGCCCCCAAGAAGAGGATTCCAGGGTAGTTCACTTCCTGATGAACAGGATAAAGTTACTGGCCAAATCCGGACTGACGATAGTCGAGGTGATGGCAATAGGTATAATGCGGGGAGTGCAACCGCTTCAATATCGGAGCAATCCCATGTGGCACTACAACGGGACGGACGATGCCACCCGCTGTGGCCGTAAGGGTCCGGACTCCCCCACCGCTCTGGCAAGGATATTGTCCGACCTGTACAAAGGAGAAGAGGAAGAATTCCTCCATATCAAACCGCGGGACGGATTCTCCATGTATAATCCCCCAAGCTGGGTAAGTCGTCATTTATTTTACCGCTTCACTTATTGTGGCGTTCTTTGCTAAAGTTACCTGCGTTGATATTTCCAAGCAGGAACTAAGGAGGGACGTGGAAGGAATCACCAGCCCTTCTCCGCAGCCAGAGGACCCCGAAAGGGCTCTGGATCCAGGACTCGAAGAAGACCCAGATGCGGCCGTGGAGTTTGCCGATGGGATATTTTATCGGATGAGCTGTGACGGCGCCCCAATGGCTATCACCACCGATTATCCAGTACCATTAACTTCGTCGCGTGTAAGCCAAGCCAAAAACTCGATCCTCCGAAGAGAATTCTTTCCTGATGTCACACCTTATCCCTGATATGTCATGCTTTTTGCAGAAGCGCCGTTAGGAGCGCAGGGCCGCGCCCCTAGGGACCCGTCAGCCACAGCCGTCCGGATTGGGCAGGCTCAAGAGGAAGGCGATTAGAGCCGACACGCCTCTTTATAGGTAAGAAAGCAACCTGTCAGGAAATTTTGTTGTCGTTTGAAGTATAACACTGCCCTTTGTACATCTTGGCAGGAAGAGGAGTATCCGGACTGTATCCGGAGATCCTGCCAACCACGCCTCCACCAGTCGGGCTCCACGACCAACTTCGAGAGGGGAGGCAGACGTAGGGCCGACGCCGCATAGTCCTCCAACAGAAGACGCAGATATGCTCTCCGCCACCAATTCGGAGGTAGAGAGCGCCATGGATCATCGGTGTCAACGGGCCGTGCTTCGCAACAACATTTTTTCTGAAGAGGCGTTTAATGCCTTCAATTCCGGAGACGCATAGATCCGAGCTTCTCAAAGCGGACTTGCTCGGGCGATAGTCCAGTATACCAAAGATATACGAGTAAGAAAGCTTTGATGAACATATATATAGTAGTAGCCCCTGAGACTTGAAATGGTTGAAACAACAGTTTTAAGTATCAATTCATGCGCAGATTCTTGTTGATAAGAATGAGCAATTGGCTCGGGAGCTAGAGGAGTGCAAGACTCAACTGAGGGCCACAGTTGCCAAGCTAGAGGAATCCCAGAAGGCCTCGCGTGGTAATATTTATCTGAATTATATAAGAATGCACCAGTTGGCAACCGGCTAGTATGACAAATTTAATAGAGAGTTCTGTAGACAACCCCGGAGTAAATCCGGAGGGCGGCAGGGAGGACGAGTTGCATCTCCAGAGGCAACTAAAGGCCGGTGAGCGCATCCTGACGCAAGTGAAGCATGATAAGAATATGCTCCAAGATGCCAATGTTCGGTTGGACGTGGAATTGAAAGACGTCCGCGCACAACTGGCGGACTTCGTGAAGGAGAACCAAAGGGTTCGCCGCGACATTTATCGTAAGTGCCTGAATGAACTTTAGTATAGTTCGGCGAGGAAGCATATTGAAAAAGTTATGTTTACAGGAATGCTGATGGGTCGCCCTGAGGCGGAGAGGCCCGCTTCTGCAGGTGATTTACTGCAGGACCTCTCACAACTGCACGAGCGAGCTCGATAGGTGATGCGGGGCGTCGCGCGGTCTCTGTGGCCGGCAAGCTCCCTGCCAGGCGGCATGGGGGGGCTTGTGAACATGCTTGAGGGAGCACGGCGGCGCTTCCGTTTATGGAAGATATCAGCCTGCCGGCAAGGTGCAAGAGAAGCGTGGGCGATGGTGAAGACGCGCTACACCAAGCTGGTCCCGAACCATATGGCTGAAGTTGGACCGGCCAGGCCAGATGGGCAAGAAATTCCCATGAGTCTGGTATATGACCAGGTGGCGTTAGCCGCAAAGTATTCTCAACAGGATTGTAAGCTAGATAGCCTATTGGATGGTATAGAGGATGAATATAATAAGTCCAAATGACTGTGTAATTCGATGGACATAAGTAGGCCCTAGCCGGATTTAAAAATCGTTTGTCTTGGCGGACCTTTTCGCTTCAGCCCCCGGATCCTAAAGTCCAGGGTGTGTCCGAATAACCGCTCGATTATACAAAACCGGAGTATGCGTGGAAACCAGGCGTAGGGGTCATAAGTGCTTGAACAGACAAGTACCCAACTACTTATGTTATATTACATGGTTAGTAAGAAACATCTCTCAGAGAGAATAGTTCCGTTAAGGGTTCCTTTCCCTGGGTAAGCATGTGTCAAGGCACATGTTCGGACTGCAAACCAAAGCGCAGAACACAAAACTTCTGGGGATTAAAGTTATAATAAACGAAGACATCTTTTGTTCACCGACCGAATATTCCCTTAAGGAAACTAGCTTTCGGCTTCACCCAGTCTGAGGTACACATCCGGCTCAACCGGCAGTAACAATCGCAGAGGTGCTCCCCTTATGCCCTAGCCGAATTAACGGGAACGTAGGGCATAAACACAGGAGCCAGGCAACCCAACTTGGCCACGTCTTAAGTCATATCGATGCATATAATGGTGAAGAAAAGGCACACATGGAAAAAGAAATGCATGTGTGATGGGCAAGAAGCCCTTAAAGTAACTTATATTAAGCTTCCGTATAGGAAGCCCCCAGGTAAAGTTTACACACGTAGTGCGGCCGGAGTAATCCGGGAATCCGCACTGTATGAAATACTTGTGTGAAAAGAAAGAGATCGAGAAAGGAAAAAAGGAGGGAGCATAATTGAAAAAGGAGGGTTAAGGAGACGAACACTGAGTTCGGCGCTTAGGTGTAGAATCTCCGGAGTCTGGCCGCGTTCCATGGGTTCGGCTCGAGTCTGTTATCAGATGCATTACGTAGGCGGTACGCTCCTCCAGTGAGAACTTTGTCGATGATGAAGGGGCCTTCCCACTTGGGTTTGATCTTGTCCTTCTTTTTCTCTGGTAAGCGTAGAACGAGTTCGCCAATATTGTAAGGTTTGGCCCACACTTCTCTGCTTTGGTATCGTCGAGCCTGTTGCTGATAGAATGCGTAACGGGCCTTAGCGACATCGTGCTCCTCCTCCAAGGCATCCAAGTTATCCTGCCGATCTAACTCGGCTTCCTCCTTCTCTTTGTACATGCGTACGCGTGGCGAATCATGTATTATGTCTCATGGTAGTACTGCTTCCGCGTCGTACACCATAAAAAAGGGTGTGCATCAGGTGGTGCGATTTGGTGTTGTTCGCAGCCCCCAGAGTACGGAGTCGAGCTCCTCGACCCACTAAGTATCCGACTCTGTCAAGGATCGCACTAGTCTGGGTTTGATGCCGCTCATAATAAGACCGTTCGCCCGTTCGACCTGGCCATTTGTTTGAAGATGCTAGACAGAAGCATAGTCGAGCTTAATGCCCATTTTGCCGCACCAAGATTTCACCTCATCGGCCATGAAATTCGAGCCATTATCGGTGATGATGCTGTGGGGGACACCGTGTCGGTGTACGACCCCAGATATAAATTCTATAACTGGTCCGGATTCGACCGTTTTTACTGGTTTGGCTTCTATCCGTTTGGTGAACTTGTCAACCATGACCAATAAGTATTTTTTCTTATGGCTTCCCCCTTTAAGGGGTCCAACCATATCCAACCCCCAGACCGCGAAGGGCCAAGTTATGGGGATTGTTTGGAGAGCGGTAGGGGGCATGTGGCTCTGATTGGCGAAGAGCTGGCAACCGACGCAGTGTTGGACAAGGTCCTGTGCGTCTGCTCGGGCTGTCAGCCAATAGAAACCTGTATGGAAGGCTTTGCTGACTAGTGCTCGAGCCTTAGCATGGTGCCCTCCCAGTCCGGCATGGATTTCAGCCAAGAACTGCCGCCCTTCCTCTTCGGAGATGCACCTTTGGAGCACTCCGGTAGCACTTTTCTTATAGAGCTCTCCTTCATGGACTTTGTAAGCTTTAGAACACCGGACAATGCAACGTGCTTCATTTTGGTCTTCAGGGAGCTCCTGCCTATTTAGGTAGGCCAAGAAAGGCTCAGTCCACGAGGCGATGACAACCATTATTTCGTGGGCTGACGATGTTATTTCGGTGGCAGAACCTCCGACTATGTCTGATAGTTCGGAATCTGGGGATGTATTCGGATCCGTGCTGGTGTGGCCGGACTCCCCTTCCCATACCACGGATGGCTTGAACAGCCTTTCCAGGAACAACCAATATGCAAGGACATCTGCCGCTTGATTGTTTTCTCGAGCCACATGGTGGAATTCGAGCCCCTCGAATCGAGCTGACATTTGAAGGACGACATTGCGATAGGCCGCCATTTTCGGATCCTTGGCATCAAAGTCTCCATTTATTTGTGATATTGCGAGGTTTGAATCCCCGCGTACCTCTAGGCATTGAATGCCCATAGAGACTGCCATCCGGAGACCATGCAATAGAGCCTCGTATTCGGCTGCATTGTTGGAGTCTGTGTATAATATTTGAAGGACGTACTGGACCGTGTCCCCGATGGGAGAAGTCAGGACTACACCTGCTCCCAATCCGTCCAGCATTTTAGAGCCGTCAAAGTGCATGATCCAGTTAGAGTACGCGCTGTACTATTTAGGGAGTTTGGCTTCCGTCCATTCGGCGACGAAGTCGGCTAATACTTGCGACTTGATAGCCCGCCGAGGCTTGTATGTTATGTCAAACGGAAGGAGTTCGATGGCCCATTTAGAAATTTGGCCCGTGGCATCGCGGTTATTTATTACATCATTGAGTGGTACTTTGGAGGCCACCGTAATCGAACACTCTTGAAAGTAGTGTCGTAACTTTCGGGATGCCATGAAGACTGCGTATGCAATTTTTTGATAGTGTGGGTATCGGGATTTGCAGGGGGTGAGGACCATGGGTACGTAATAAACCAGCTTCTGTAGCGGGAATTTGTATCCGTCAACCTCTCGTTCGATGATGAGTGCTGCGCTTACAACTTGATGTGTTGCAGCTATGTACAACAGCATAGGTTCGCCGACAGTTGGTGCTGTTAGGACTGGATTACTAGCCAATAAGGTGTTTATTTCATCTAGTGCGTCGGCAGCTGCATCCGTCCACACGAAGTGTTCGATGCACCGAAGGAGGCGATAAAGAGGCAATTCCTTTTCTCCTAGCCTGGAGATAAAGCGGCTTAAAGCAGCCACGCATCCAGCTAATTTCTGGATATGTTTGAGGTCTGTTGGTATAGCCAACTGTGACAATGCTAGAATTTTTGCCGGATTAGCTTGAATTCCTCTATTGGAAATGATGAAGCCCAGCAGTTTTCCAGAGGGGACGCCGAAAACGCATTTCTCCGGATTCAGCTTGATGTTGTATGTCCGTAAGTTGTCGAACGTAAGCCTCAAGTCATCAATTAGGGTTTCGACGTGTCTTGTTTTTATGATGACGTCGTCCACGTATGCCTCCACTGTTTTGCCGATTTGCTTTTCCAGGCATGTTTGAATCATGCGTTGATAGGTTGCTCCGGCATTCTGAAGCCCGAAAGGCATATTGTTGAAGCAGAAAGGGCCGTTTGGCATTATGAAGCTGTTGCAGCTTGGTCGGACTCTGCCATCTTTATTTGATGGTATCCAGAGTATGCGTCGAGGAAACACAGCGAGTCGTGTCCGGCTGTGGCATCGATGATTTGATCGATGTGAGGGAGGGGAAAGGGATCCTTGGGGCAAGCCTTGTTAAGGTCTTTGAAGTCGACGCACAGGCGCCAGGATTTGTCCTTCTTTGGTACCATTACCAGGTTCGCGAGCCAATCTGGATGTTTGATATCTCTAATGAATCCGTCCTCAAGTAACTTGGCTAGCTCCTCCCCCATGGCTTGCCGTTTGGGCTCCGAAAATCGCCTTAGCGTCTATTTAACAGGTTTGTATCCCTTTAGTATGTTATGGCTGTGCTCGGCCAACCCACGTGGGATGCCTGGCATGTCCGATGGGTGCGAGGCGAAGATATCCCAATTCTCACGTAAGAAGTCGCATAGTGCGGCGTCCATAGCGGGGTTCAATTGTGTCCCGATGGAAGCTGTCTTCATGGGGTCCGTTGGGTGGACTTGGAATTTGACTATCTCATCTGCGGGTTTGAATGAGGTGGACTTGGGTCTCTTGTCGAGTATCATGTCCTCCCTGTCCACAGTGGCGCGTAGCGTGGTTAATTCTTCAGCCGCTAGGTCTTTGGATAATGCTTCCAAGGCCAGCGCCGCGGTTTTGTTGTCAGCGCGGAGTGCAATGTCCGGATCACTAGCTAGAGTGATGATTCCATTGGGTCCGGGCATTTTAAGCGTCATGTACCCGTAATGGGGTACGGCTTGAATGCTTGCATACGCGTCCCGCCCTAGAAGGGCGTGGTATCCGCTGTTGAAGGGAGCCACTTGGAATGTGATTTCTTCGGACCTGTAATTCTCTGGGGTGCCGAATACCACGTCGAGTGTGATTTTTCCCGCACATCGAGCCTCCCGACTAGGGATAATTCCCCTGAAGGTCATGCCACTTTGCTCAATGCGGCTTTTGTCAATCTCCATCTTTTTGAGGGTTTCTTCATAGATTAGGGTTAATCCGCTTCCGCCGTCCATGAGTACTTTAGTGAGCCGAGAGCCATCCACTATTGGGCTGAGGACCAGAGCGGCCGGCGCCCGAACGGACTGGAATTGGGGTTCGTCACTGGCATTGAAGGTTATAGAAGTGTCGTTCCACGGATTTACTTTTGCCACATGGCAAATTTCAATGGAGCTTCGATGCGCTTGCTTGCGCCTATTGTTTGAGGCGAAGGTCTCGAAGACTGTCAGCACCGTATTGAGTTCTTCGGCGGGATGCGGTTCTGCTTTATGGCTCTCGAGGAGATCCTCGCCACTCTTAGCTACCTGCCGGAGTATCCAACATGCTCTAAGGCTATGAGTTGGCGTAGCGTCCGGCGTGCTGTGAAGCTTACATGGCCCGTTGAGCCATCCTTCCAATACGGTTCCACGCCCTGGGGCGGGTTTTGGTTTCTTGGGAATTGAGTTGGTCAACTTACGAGAGTTCGGCCCTTTAGTTCGGACAAAGGTTCCAGTGAGGGCCGTACTATCCCAAAATTCTGTCTGGGTTTTCCAGGCACTTTCCATCGCACAATACCTTTGTACTATGGTTGCCAAGTCTGCAAAGTGCTCTATGGCACAACGACTTATAGCATTAAGGAGTCCTTTATTCGTGCAGTTTCTGCAGAAAAGAGAGACTACGTCCTCCTCGTGGCAGTCCTTGACCTTATTAAGAGCTAGGAGAAACCTGGCCCAGTAACGATGTACCGTCTCCTGGGGCTCCTGCCGGACATGGGAGAGATGGATAAAGTCCGAGCGGGCGTCATTGGCGGAAGCCACATTTTGATCCGATCTGACGCCCGAGGGCACGGGAAGTACCGAGCCTGACAGTTCGGGATCTGGAGTATTACCTAATCCCTTTCGCCCAACGCCCGATTCTAAGTCTGGGACCTGGGTCATGCAGTCCTTTGGGTGGGCGTTCGGCTCACTGAATTCAGTGATCCGAATATAATCCGTCCTCAAAGTTGAGGGGCGGCCCACGTGTGATTCCTCCACTACCGCTATCTCGTGGGTGGCCGGTGGGGATCTAATGTCCCTCTGGTCGGGTTTAAGCCCAATCCGGTCATAGTTCGTAGCGACTCCCAAGGCGGCGATGCGATCCAAGAGCTCGTTTAGAGAGGAGAGCTCCATCGGATCCATCTGTTCGGAAAGCTCCGAACCAATGCGAAGGTTAAGCGTGATGACCCGAGAGGCCATCGTCGGTGCGACAACCGATGGGGCAGTCATAATGAAGCCGCCAAGCCGGAGAGTCTGGCCTATAGCCAGCGCTCCCCTAGAAGTGATATCGTCCTTGACAACGAGACGAACTATCAAGCCCTTGCAGCGGCGACACAGAGGAACTCTCAATGAAAGCACCAATGTCGGTGTCAAAACTGGCGGATCTCGGGTAGGGGGTCCCGATCTGTGCATCTTAGGCTGATGGTAACAGGAAGCAGGGGACACAATGTTTACCCAGGTTCGGGCCCTCTCAATGGAGGTAAAACCCTACTTCCTGCTTGATTAATATTGAAGATATGTGGAATACAAGAGTAGATCTACCACGAGATCGTAGAGGCTAAACCCTAAGAGCTAGCCTATGATGGTATGGTTGTAATTGTTATCAGCCTTCTAAGGACCATCCTCTCCGGTTTATATAGACACCGGAGAGCTAGGGTTTACATGGAGTCGGTTACAAGGAAGGAAACATAATATCCGGATTGCTAAGCTTGTCTTCCACGCCAAGGAGAGTTCCATCCCGACACGAGCCGAAGTCTTGAGTCTTGTATCTTGACGCTTCACTAGTCCGGACGATGTATATAGTCCGGCTGTCTGCATATGACACTAGTCTATGTTACTACTCCCTCCTTTCCGGTTTATAGAGATGTTTAGAGTAACATAATAATATGTTATAGTACAAGTTACTCACCACTATGACCATCCTTGGCCTCTCCCAGTTCTCCACCATGTATAGCTGCTAAGCCTGCCACGTAGGCATAAAATATGATGTGGCACCAATAAACTAAGCACCTATGCATTGAAGACTTGAGTTACTAAGCCATTTAATGCACTTAGCACCTCATCTATAGCCAGTGCCATGTCATCTACAACCCATCTTATAGTCAACATGTACAATAGTAGATCAAAAGAGTGTACTACTACTTTTTTTATTCGGTGGCCCACCTTTCATTCTCACAAAATTCCTAGGAGCACGTGCAAGAGCTGGCTCTTCACGAAGAGCCCACTTACCTTCTCTCTCCTCTTCTCTTTCCTCCAACTAAGCAGAAATATACTAGTTTATTCCTTATAGCCCGCTGACTCAGCTCTATTGTACTTGCTCTAAGCACATCTAAGCACTTACTAGCACCCCCTTGACCATGGACCTTGACGGTGTACGTCACCTTGTGTCTCATAATTTTCCTCGTCAACATCTGAGTCCTAGAAGATCTCACCCACATCATCATTAGCATGCAGCCGCCTTGATAGACAATGTGTGCAGAAGGAGTAGAGGCGACTGGGACGCACCACCACCACGTTGTGGGCACTCCGTATGTGCTCGTGTGCGTTCAGCGTGCGTGTTTTTCCATCGGTGCTAGCTCTAAGGCCGAAGATGCGGTCATCTTCATCTCCGACTAGTAGTCGAGCAACGACGGCAAAGAGGTGCTGCAAGAGATGCGTATGCGCTGTTGCGTGCGAGCTTCGCCGTAGCATGACGAACCGAACGTCGCCGCGGATGGCGCACGCCTCCATGCAGCCGAGTGTTGTTTGTGCATGCACGTGTTATTCACGTGCATTCTGCAGCCAAGCTTGTGTACGTGTGTGGTGTGCTCCATGCTGTGTGCGTATGTGCATGAGTTGGATTGGATGGAGTTAGTGTGTTGGCTTGTGTACATGCGTGGCTGCATGCGTCCTGTACATGCGTGGCTTGTTGCGTGGTTATCAATAATTCAATATAAAGTACTCCCTCCATACCTAAATATAAGTCTTTCTAGCCATTTCAAATAGACTACAACATATGGATGTATGTAGACATATTTTAGAGTGTACATCCACTCATTTTGTTTCGTATGTAGTCCCTTATTGAAATATCTAAAAAGACTTATATTTGGGAACGGGGGGAGTATAAAACATCTTCAACTTAGCATCCTGATGTACCGTTTCTAGTGGTTAGCGAAAATTTCATGTTCTTTTATTTGTTTATAGGTGGGCAGGCAGCAAAAAACAGGGGAAAACGCACAAGGTTCCTTGCAGACGCTCGCGAGGTTCCTTGCTCCTCCTTGGTCGTCAGGAATCTATGCTCTTCAACTCTTTTCTTTTACGTGAGATTTGTTCATCCTTTTCCCAACACGTGAGACATCTAGCATCAAGGTGCACGTGTCATGCAAGAAAATGGAGATAATCAGATAAGCAGTGCGTAAGTGAGTCATGCGGGGGAAACCCTTTTTCGTAAGTGAGTCGTGCATTTCGATGGCACGTACGCAATATTTTTTCTCCTTGATGGCACGTGAATAGTGCGCGTACTCAACGACGGAGCATGGGTTGGTAGCAATGACATGGTCAGCCCTTTTTGGAGAGAGTACGTACTACTAGTAAATAACTTTGATGTGTCCCGTCAACTCACAGAATGACGAGAATCTTGATTACGCCTTCTCCCTCGCCAACGCGTGCGCGATGGCTCGCAGCACGAGGAGAAACTTTTGCTTACAAGCGGTGGACGTGTAGCAGTTCATTTGGTGTCAGATTGCCAGAAGCACTACTGTAGAACCATCGACTTCCAGAAGAGGCGAAGAGCCAAGCGCAAGGTCACCTACTAACCTTTGGCTAGGCGTAGTGGGAGTAACATAAGTAGGGGTACCTCCTTTTTTTTATTCTAGAAGCAACCACACGCGAATATCAAGGTGCTGGTTACGTAGAACAAATTTCCTACAGTCCATGCTCAGCCCTCCTCTATCTCTCTTCTCAGCTAGCCAGCGGACGCGCGGAGCCCATCGTCTGTTTGCTCACATGCGGCCCCACATGTCAGTGAAAACGCAAGAGGACCCACTGAACCTGCACATCTTTCACCTCGACGTGCTGGTGATGAAAAACAAATCCAATAAAGATCTTCGGTGGCCGCTTTTGGAGTTACTCAAGACTCAAGAGTAGTAATATTCTATTTACAGTTTAATCCAAGATGCACATCTCGTGGCTTCAACTACCACTCTATTTTCTTTCATGACACAACATGGATGCTGGATGCCCCACGTGTCGGCAAAAGGAGGAAGAACCCGACCAAATATTCGGTTGTGCTCTCGGATTAGACTAGTTGTGCTAACTTAAAATTATTATTGTGTACTCCCTCCGTTCCAAAATACTTGACTTCCATTTGTCCAAAAATGGATGTACCTATATACTAAAACATGTCTAGATACATATATATTTTGACAAATAGAAGGCATGTATTGTGCAACGGAGGGAGTAGAATGGATGCAAGTTTTTGTATTGGGAAGAAGAGTACATCCATATATTGATAGTGCGTTGGAGTTGGCCTTACAAGTGGGACCGCAGTTGAGGAAACCGACTATCGGCAAACCCCCACCTCGCCCGCCGCGCGATGGCTGAGTTAGAGAAACGATGAGGTTGAAGAGATTGCTCTAGCACGGACTCCAAGAAATATGGTGTCATATGGAAGTCGTGCTGGTGGCGTGTGTCGTACTCCTGGATGTGAATGCTTGTTCTGGCCCATGCCACCCTCCTACTCCTACTACTTACTATATAGTACTAGTATCGAGGATTCGAGGTGCTGGTTACGTACAATATGGCTACAGTAAAAACACCCGCACGACGCATGAAGCATGTGAAGCTAGTACAAATAGTGTACTACTATTGTTGATTGGCCTCATCCGATAACCTGTTGCAATGCACGTACAATTATGTATTCGGAAAATATTTTCATGCCTCGTCGCACCACTCACTCACAGAAGCAACTCGAAAGTCATTCATAAATTTAGTAAGTTTATCACAGGCATATCATTTTATTACATACAACAGGTCATCAACCCACATCGACAATGAGGATACATTATAAATACTAAAGTTTTCACCACACAAAAAATAACAAGCAGTGAAATGAACTTCAACTCAACCATTCCTCGGCATTGGAAACGCTTGCTTTGAATCACAAGTGATTATCTGGGACGGGCCATCCATTGTCGATCTCGAGACCAACGCAGGACTGATCATCCAGGCTGAAGAGGCCTACTATATCAGTACCAGGGTAGGGAACCACCCAAATGTCCGAGGTATAGACACAGTTGCTTCTCATAAATGGTAGTAATGTTGTGTCAACAGCAGTTGGATCGCCTTTCACCATCATTGGATAGTTTTGTCCAAGGAAGAGCGAGTTTTCTCCAAGACTATCAATTCTGTACCAGGGAGAAGGAGGTGGCGCTAGCACACTAGTATCCATCCCGAATACCATGCAACGGGTGTTGGAATAGGTCCAGAAAGTGCGACCATGGGAGACTACACCTGCTTCCTTAGCAGTAACATCATCAGTGGGCTGTATACACACAAGAAGAGGTGATCCATCGGAATTAGTTGCCAGGCGCCACAAAGTATATGGGCGCTGCTCGTCCTCATTCTCGTGATCATCACCATCATCATCTCCCCCTTGGTTATAAAAATTTTCAAGTATGGGTGGTGGAATGTTCACAGGACCTTGGAAACACAAGAAGAAGGTTAATTAGTAAAGGGAAACATGCTAACCCGCATGCATGTGGACGAAACAATTATAATTACGGTGGAAGACAAACGTACCAAAAGCATAAGGATTCCATGCAAAAACAGTGCCACGAGTGGTGGCAGCAAACACAAGGCCCTTGTATTGATTTGCCTCACAGTACTCATCCATGTACAGAAACTGATTTTTGAGCAATATCCATCGAGTCAAACCACCAAGGACGACAGCAAGCTTATCGAAGATAGCAACAACTTCATAGTTGTTGTAATTCCAAGAGCGGTTGGGAACTCGACAAATTGCAATCTTCCATAGAAGACAGTCACCATGATCGTATTTGAACGTGCGTACAATACCGGTGTCCTCAACCTCTGGGCAGTCTGCTGAGATTTTTGGAAGTGGAACCCAGTCACGAGTGTACACATTCACAAGTTCCCACTCACAGTTGAACCCAATGTAAACAACCCAATCTCCATTTGCGCCTGCACAAGCCTTGCCCTCAAGCGATGGCATCTTAACATCATACATATCATTATCAAGCGGCATCAACTTGCACAGGGCGAGGCCTCCGTCGTGCCGGCACCAGTCATCAGGGTCACGACGAAGAAGATAGGGGAGATCAAACCGCTCCTTGACTCTTGGGTTCCTTGTAATGATGTTATTAGTTGAGTCGACAATGGGCTTGAACAAACCTACCATGCTAGCCGAGGTGATGACGTCGCACAAAATCAATGAGTTCCTCCACCACGTCATCTTTCAGAATGGGACAAGAATAACGGGGTCGTTTCCGGACTGTTCCCTCCATGGAGAAGACGATCTAACAATGGCAGAAGAAAGGGTGAAGGCCTAAAGGAAAATGGAGGAGGGAGAGGAAGAGCATGCGACATCAGTTCCAAATCGAGAGGGAAAGGCGAAGAGTCGGTGGATGGTTGCCAGTTTGCCACGGTTCACGAAGAGGCGCCCCGGCCTACACGTCTGTTCGGAAATACTCCTACTACTCGCCGTCGTCTCACTGATATGTTGGAACGGGAGCACATGTCAACGAAACATGGTGTGTAATTTCTCGTGCAAAATGCGATCTGGCCGCGTTGGCCTGAGGTGCCGCATTAGTTTTTTCTTTTGAAAGTTTGTCGCATTAGTTATCGACCTTTATTTTTTTAACATGCAATCTGAATGGATAGCTCCTGTGGTCATCACACGTGAGCAGATATAGTGATGGTTGATTCATCCGAGCAACTTATTACTGTGGGAATATGGGAGTACCAGCGGATTCAAGGAACAGAGAAAATGATGGTTGCTTCGTCCGAGCAACTTACTGTGGCGAAGGTGGGGCTCTGTGATTTGACTGCTCACTAGTCATTACTACTGCAGCGCAACGACCTGGGTGAATCTTTCCCTGAAGTTGTGTTGTGCGCTCAATATTGCTGCATGGCAGGTGGAGCCGTATGAAGGATGTCCAACATGTCGGGGAAACGAAGTTGAATTGTTTCTGGCATTGCTTTCAATCCTGTAGGATTTGTTTATATGTACGCATAATTTTGATGAAATTGTACTCTGATGCTATGAAGGTTTCAACTTTGGTTCCCGCAGAAAAAAAAGGTTTCAACTTAGGATTCATGTGTCTTGCCTCGAGATTATCTCGTTACAACATTCCATCAAATACAAATGAAACTACCATGGCTAATGCATCTCAATGGTTCGCAGATCAGCGCCAATATTCACATCACAACTGAAGACAAAGTTGTGAGAAGGTGTAAAATAAAGAAAAAAAATATAATTGATCGATGCTATTTGTAGGCATGGCTCCATTTCCTTGGCACAGTGTTCATTGCTTGGCAGCTAGTTTCACCCAGCTCTGTAGCCAAAAAAGAGGTGTATGAAGGACACCACAATCCGATCATTTTGTGCAGCTCCACTAAAATCGAGCGGACCATCCCTGTTTGCAAAGATATCCAGTCAGTATGATTACAATAATAGTGGAACTAGATGATGAAACATAACACACTTAAATAGAAGCCGATCACCTCTACAATCTCTCTTTAGGACTAACTTCTTGTTGGAGAAGATTAGGCACGGAGTTGGATGAGGAGGATAGCAAAATCAATCTCCCTTTCCGCAGTCCCACAGAAATGTAAAAATGTTGCCTGTGTGACATATTGGCGGAACTGCACAAAACACTCTTCAGAAAAGTGATTTGTGAAGTTCACCAAAAGGTCGTAATAGCAACGAGGTGAAAATGGATAGCCCTGTTTGCAAAAGAAGGTCGAAAGGAAACAATTACTACCCAATAACACGAGTTGAAGACACATACGCCGACAAAAAAGAAGCATGTTCCATGTAAAAAGGGAAAGATAACACATGGTGGTTTATCAAAAATGGTTTGAGGACGAGATTGCAAGATGGAAAGTACGCCGGCCGAGATACGATTTAAGCGAACAACTAAAGAAGATCCACATGCAGCAACGTGGGAAGATGGGCAGTGGAGCAAGGCCAGAGGAAGTTGTACCTAAGGGTCGTCGGGATGTTACTAGGAGGGCGCCGGCGGCCCGGATCTACCCATACTGCGGCAGTGAGCAAGTGGCGAAGGCCCTACCACGCCGGAGCTTGGTCAGAGAGAACGGCGGGTACCACAGATCGGGACGAGCTGCATCAATGCCGTCGAACAGAGAAACGATGCACATCCTCCCTTTCCGCCGGCGGACGGGATGCGGCCGGATCACTGACCAACGCTGAGAGAGAGAGGCCACGGCGGCCTTGTGTGAGATGGTGTGACGAGAGACAAACCCACTTTTCCATTTTCCCCACGGCAATTGTTTTATATTCTAGGCGTGGTACCCGACCCTCCTTCGAGTAAACAACCGCTACACGCATCAAATTATCACGTGGGCTGCTTTTCATACAGAAACAAACTCCACCGTGTCCCCGCGTGGGTGTGGCCGGGAACGAGATGTGAGTACGTGCGTCCTGCGTGCACTTCTTCTTTAGGTGCAGGTACGTACGTGGGTGGGTGTGAGAGAGATAGTTTGTGCGAAACAGAGGCAATGTGTTGATGATATCTCAATCAGAAAACCGTAACATATGCAATGTGTGTGAATCAGAGTCATGGACGTGAGATATCAATAGAATTGAAAACAGGGATGAAGTGTGTGGCTGCGCGATCGATAAAGAGTGCCATCGAATTTGTGTTTGCCCACGTCAAAGATACATGGCGGTTGGCCTACTGGAATTTGAGAGGGCAGATGTGCAGTTCTTCTCCGTGGCATGGATACCTACCTACAACGTTTGACTATTGGTGTGTGTGTGGGGGGGGTGGGGGTGGGTAGAGACCAGTCGACTAGTATATGTGTGGGGAAGGAGAGAGACCTAGCTATGTATTGAGGGAGATCGATCGACATCCATGGATATGTGTAGCAGAGGAATAAGGTTGGGAAAATGACAAAGGTAGAGCATCGGAGGGTTGGTGGTGGAGTGGCGTCTCACAAATGGTGGGAGAGGCCTGCTAGACAAACGGAGGGTGTGAGTGCAATATCAATAAGAGAGGGCGGGGGGTGTCTGTCTGTCTATGCACGTGCGTGTGAGAGACGGGTCGGGAGGTATTCAAGGATGATGAGGGGAGAAGATATGGTTGTGGTAAGCATGCGTAACTACATAGGAAGATCAACCGTCGTGTGTCCGAGAAAAGGAGAAACATAACTAGCAAGGTAAGTGTATCGGTGCTTGGTGAAAACGAATTATAGTCGACCTGGCTATATGTAGGGAGATCAGTTCATATACACGCCTGCATGTGTTAGAAGAAAATAAGGTCCGGAGAGGCAGACATGGGGAGAGGGTGTGGCTAGGAGGTGGTGCGAGAGGCCTACCATGTCGAGGGGGGAGGAGTGTGCGAGCAAGTGATAAATGAAAAGAGGGGCGGGAGTGTGCACCTGCGTGGAATCGTATTGGACATATGGGGGCATGGACAGTGAGAAGAGAAGATGGGAAGTATATATGTGTTTGTTGTAGGCACACTTGGCTAGAGAGGTATATCGACCGGTGTGTGCAAGAAAGAAGGAGCCGGGGGCCTACACACACTGTTGGTGGACGACCTAAAGAGAAATAAAACATGCGCGATGGAGGGGACGCTAAGGGTGTGTGAGGGGGGCGGGCATGTGCATGCATGATAGAAAGTTAGTGCTAGCTAGCTACAAATAGAAGAGGATCGTGAAGGTGTAAAAGACGAACAAAGATCATAATTCATTATAAAAAAGTGGATACGGATACTTGAAGAAGATATCATAATGTAGAACATTGATTATAATTTGGGCTAATGTGTGGCTTTTGCAGCTCAGGTCTGAATACTTGTCATAATGTAGGGGGCGGGGCACTATACTTTGTGTGATAAACACGGTGTACGTATGGAACATGGTTTATATTATGAATATATAGTTAGTACATCAAATGTACTATTATTTGGAATCAACATCAAGTGTATTCAAAAAATAGAATTCGAGTTCATGTAGTACACATAGTTCATATCTATCTCTATGGTAATCATGTGGTGTGTTATTAAGGTAATACACGAATGATGGTTGAAGTTGGCAACAATCATGATTGTGGATTCTTATTGGAATAGAGAAACGAATTCAAATTTAGTTCGAATTGCAGTGGTAGTATAGATACATGGAATGCACTAAAATGTTGGTATGAGTAGGTTACATGCATTATACAGCAAGCGAAAAAAATTAATCGGACATAACATGGATTCATACTCCCTCCTTCCATCTATATAGGGCGTAATGAGATTTTTAAGACCGCCTTTGACTATTGACAAGATTAATAGTACATGACATGCACAATGTGAAAATTATATCATTGAAAGAACCTTTCACAGACGAATTTAATGGTGTGCTT
Source organism: Triticum aestivum (assembly GCF_018294505.1). Taxonomy (NCBI): domain Eukaryota; kingdom Viridiplantae; phylum Streptophyta; class Magnoliopsida; order Poales; family Poaceae; genus Triticum; species Triticum aestivum. The sequence goes on along the minus strand of NC_057795.1, from coordinate 550,642,888 downwards.
TGTGTAAGTTGCATGTCATATATCATTACTCTAATATTTGGTCAAAGTTAGCATCGAAAACGCATTAGGCCCTATATAGATGGAAGGAGGGAGTAGCTTTGAATAGCATTTGTATAGTAAAACGGGGCAAGACTCTCTCTTTGTGTGGTGTGAATAGTTTTATTTTTTTGTTTCCTTTTTGGTTGAGGGCAGTGCGAATTGATTTGGTACATACAAGTACAATATTACTACACGTTAGGCTTGTCCCTAAAATTCAACCCGTGTCTTGTTATATCCCGAAAATGCAGATATAGCGCTCTCAAAAATGGCGCCTTCACAACCCGCGCCTTGCTATCCCGAAATTACAACGCGCGCGAAAACTCCCTCCAGCTGCCAAATCCCGACACGTGAAATCCCCCTTCTAACCCTGAGCTGAAAGGGCCGCTAGTTCAAATCGGTGGGGGGTACTTTTATAACACACCCTACATTTTGGACAAGCGCGTCCCCAAGTCATGCTTCACCCCCTCCCATCACCCCCTTTTCGCCATTTGAAATCCCAGGCTGCCGTAACCTCTCCGCTCCAGCCACGAAACCCCACCCTCCTCCGTCTGCCACATCACCGCTGCCCAGCCTGAGCCTCTTCCCTGACGATGTCGTCCACCGCATCAGCTCGACGTCCCTCGTCCACCGCCCCGGATGAGGATCCGTCGTCAATCTCGCTATCCCGCCGGTTCAGCCGCCCCGTCCTCCACCTCCAAGGAGCTGCTCCGATGATTGCCTCGTCTATCGCGACTGCTCCATCCCCACAGCACCGCCTTAACCTGCTCCACCGGAACTGCAGCATCCTCACCGACTCCTCGGACGAAGCCGAGGCCTACTCAGCGCCACCAAATAGGTTGTACACTCATCGCATCACACCTTCTCCTTAACTCGACCTCCCAGCGCTGACGGTGCTCCATCCCGCACCCCCATGGAGCGGCTATCTTGAAGCCGGCTCCACGGGCGACATCTCCATGGCGGCTCTCCCATAGTGGAGGCCCCTTCGGTGGCGGCGGCCATACCAGCCGGATCTGGTGCTGCTGCTCCAGCTCTTGCTCGCTCGCTCGCGCTGCTGCTGCTACTCCGGCTCTCGCTCGATCGCTCGCTCGCCCAGCTGCTGCTGCCGCTCTCCCCCTCGCTCGTGCTGCTGCTCTGCTCCAATTAAGCCACACTTCAGTCGATTGAATCGACTTTTGGGTCAATCGATTTTCAGGGGTTGGGGGGGCTCGCCAGAGTTAAGGAAGAACCACCCGCAGCAGGGACAGGGGCTCGCCGGAGAGTTACCCCACTATCTATCTTAGGGTTCAGGGTAGGGGGGGGCTAGAGGGCTGGCCGGGGCGGCGGCGGTGAGTTGTTTCAGGGCGGCGAGGCGGCGCTGGGGCCGGCGGTTCGGCCGGTGGTGGCTGGCGGCTCAGGGGGGTGCAGGTTGAAGATGAACTGCAGTCCCTTCCTAAACTACATGTCAAGTGCCTCTCTGCTACCATTGTGTTCAGTTTCAACAGTAGCATTCAGATTCCACAGTAAATTTCAGTTTCGACAGTTAAGTTCAGAGTCAACAGTTTTTACCTCATCTGTTGTAATCAGGTGGTTTTTGGTGATGTTAATTTTACATCCTTTTTACATCATCTATTGGAGATGCTATTAGAATCCCACTTGAGATTGACGATGTCTGTCTTGTCCTGCTTCAACCTTGACGTCTTACGGCTCACCGAAGCTGCTCCAACGACAGCACGATCCATCACAAGAGAGCAGTGCCCTAGACACCGTCTACAGATTCCTCAGATCTTCCTCCACACCCCTGACAGCCACCTTTGCCTCAACTGCTTCAGCGACCAACCCAATGATGCTAAGGTCGACACGGCTAAGGCAAAGAGGTTGTACACTTGTTGTATCACTTATTATTATACATTCACGTCGATCCATTAGGGTTATTTTGTTTCAACGAAAAAACATAGCAATAGGGAATTTTCCAATGGCACTCTACTATTCAATTATTCATGCATTTTGTTGAAACGAATGAAGCAAAACATCCACCTGGACCTACTTTTCAAAATCCTATGCATGAAAACAAGACCAAGTGCATTAGTGCCAGAATAACATTCTAACTATACACGCTTTCATATGGTTTCACTTTATTTTGGCCATGTTTCTTTGCATTCCTCTGCTCTTCCAATTCCTGTAAACCAAACACCCAAGTTGACATAAATCCTGTGTTTACAAATGCTCTGTTTACCATGTGCATTTTCCTATCCTATTCCGGTGTTTTTCCTATCCCTGCGTTTTAAGAATGATGCAAGCCAAATGAGCCCTTACAGAATTACTTCAGCTATAGGTATGTGTTGAAGGGAACTTTGTGTGGTTTGTCCTGCTCCTGCCGCGACGTCGTCCACCTCACCTGAGCTGCTCCATCGACAGAAGCATCCACCAAACCAGACATCACGACTCCTGACCGTCTTTCGCCGCCTCAGATCTCCTTCCCTGCCGCCGGCACCCACTGCTACGGCATCACCATCATCGACTCAGCAGATGAACCTGAGGAGTACACGGGTCCACAAGAGAGGTTGCACTCTTTTGTTTCTTCTTATGTTATGCATTGTTTAAACTTACCTGCTAATTTATCGTCCTATTCAGCTCTTGGACTCCCAAGTCAGGTCCAAATTAATGTTCAAACTTGAGTTCTAAATTAGTTCTGGGGCACATATCGAGGCAACAATGAATAGTACGTTTGTCTAATATCTGGTTCACCTACGGTATGCCTATGTTGTTCATCTTGGGTGGGAAACAAATAGTAAAGCAATCATCATTTGTCTTTTTATTAATTTAAAGCAATCATCAGCCTGCTATCATTATTTTTGGATCCATCCACTGGTTGTTACCATCACTCTAAATTTCTGCATGCTCTCCTTACATAATCTCACCATATTTTTTTGTATGCATGTTAGATATTGTACACAGTCGTGCTGAACATGTAGAGAAAAAGAGAAGAGTTTTGCGCGGCAATACAATGTCATGCAGACGTCGCTCCATGGTGGGTTCAAAGGCAAACCCTCCCCACCACTCTCCAGATTGTAATCCAGAGGGAGATTTCTGTTCTGAGGCGGATTTAGATGCCGCTGACCACTCCTATTTACCCCCAAGGTGTTTGCTCTAACTTGGCATGATGATGTTAGTCATATCATGCATATGTTGCCTCGCAGTGCCTACTTTTGACATCATATATGTCATCTGCTTAGTTTAGACATGTTCAGTAATGCCACATGTTTAGTTTCTATATCATATATGGGAATTATGCAGTCTCATGTCTTTTAGCCAGCCATAATATATGTGAAATTTGCAATGCCATCCTGTTTAACCAGGCATCATATATTTGAATGATATCTTGCCCATCCTTTTCTTCATTACATTTCCATTTGTCGACAATGTTTGTACATTAAATTACTCTTCCTGTGAATCAGCCATTTGGGTAGGAGATGGAAAACTCTGGAGTGAAAACAAGGCCTTCAGAGCAGATAGTGCTACATGTCTAAGCAGATCTCTTGTTGGGTCCCGATAGCTCCTCAGAGATGGATTCAGAGACAGATGACTAGTCCTATTCCCCCACTGAGGTGTATGCTCTAACTTGGCATGGTTATACTTCTCATATCATGCATACGGTGTCTTGCATTGCATAGTTTAGACATCATATACACAATATTCAACACCATGTTCTTAGTTCAGACATCATATCGAATGCCCTCTGTTTAGCATATAAATCACATATGTGAATTAAATGATGCTATCCTGATTACTTAGATAACATGGAGGTGAATTATTTCATGCGATCCTGTTTAGTTATTCATCATATCTTTGAATTATGTTATGCTATGCTATCCAGTTTAGATAGACATCATATATGTGAAATTATGTCATGCTATCCGTTTTAGTTAAACAATATACATATCAACTATTTCATGCCCTCTTTTTTCCACACTATCTATTGCATCTGTCTCTCATACAATGTCTGTACATTCAACTATGTTTCATGTTTATCAGCCATTTGAATTGGAGTGGGTGATGCCAGTATCTAGCGGACTAAAAACACGGTCTTCAAATAAAACAGTGCTACCTCTTGGTGGAGATAGCACCCCGGTTGTACATGCACAAGAACCAGCCCTACCACACATAACCCAAACTCTCGCAGATTGTACCCCTACTGCGATGGACAGAGAACCAACTTCACCCAATCTAACCCCAACCCCAGGCGATAGTAACCCAGTTCCTGTTGACACAACACCATCTCCACCACAGAGCTCCCAAATAAGAGCAGTTAGTAAGGCAGCTCCAGTGCCTAAAGGGCCAGTACTATCACGACAAACCCCAACTCCACCAGTTAGTACGCCTATTCCCGTGGAGGAAGCACAACCAGCTAGTCGTAGTTTAGCATCTATCACATTTGATGTTGTTAAATCGTATGTGCGTATCTTCCCATCTTGGAAATATTATACTGAAGATGGAGGAAAATGCCAGTTGCAGGTATTTGTCCAGGAGTTATGTGTAAGTAATGTTATTCATGGCAATTACTTTGCTTCATCCCATCCATCCTACCTCCATGATGGTTATAATACAACAAATTTTCCCATTTTTCTCTATAGAGAAGGACCGATTTGGAAACTCAGGATGAGGTAACCTGTGCTAATACCTCTTCGATCTTCAAGAATGCTTGGTGGCAGTATTGGAATTACCTGAAGAAAACGTACTTCACCGGCAAAGAAACTCATCAAATTCCCTTACGTTCTCCTGAGACACATTTACTGGACGATGACTGGGAACGCCTTGTTCTATACTAGTCCTGAACCAAGAATGTGGTAAGGTCTATGAGCTCATTTTATATTTTTAAGTATTATATTCTTGCGTCTTACTGTACTCTGTTCATGTAGAACAAGTGCCTAAACATGAAGAACAACTGTTCTAATTTAAGATTCCATTGCAATCATAGTTCAAAAAAGCGCTAGGCGTTAATTGTGCATTTTGCCATCGCCTTGCGCTTTACTGACCAAAGAGCATGCTTATGCGCAGTTATGCACAGATTAAGCATAGTTATGCGCAATGCGTTTTGCCAACGCCTAGAGCCTAGGCGCGCTTAAGCGCTCGCTTAGGCGCGCCTTTTTTAACTATGATTGCTTTGCTCTTGTATCACTGGATTTACTCATACAAACTTATTTTTAAATTGAAGGATCCAATTGAAACTCCAATGGCACAGCAGGTATGTTCACGCATGTTTCTTTAACATGATTGCTCTTATCAATAGCTCTTTTGATTTCAATTTCAATTGTGTATACAGTTGACTTTCATATCACGCACATTACTAGCATCACAACAGAGCCAATAGTGTTGTTGTACATGTAGACCCGTGGTACCCATCTGAAATCTTGTTATGCCGTGTAGTTTCCCACGCTTTGTATTCTTTCACTACTGCTTTGTCTTGAACTGATATGATTTGAACCATGTCTCTATTTTGATTTGGCAAGACAATGTAGTGACCATAGGACATACATATATGTTTGTTTGATGCTTTTATTATGTACTAGTACTTGTCAATAGAAGACTTGGTAGTTTAATCTTGTCCACCATACTAATGATCTGGTTCACCGAAATGAGTTTCATATACTAGTACATGCTAAACTTGTTATGTGTCTGCTTGTTTCTTCTTCTAGAATGCTGACAGAATATTGGGGAAGAGTGCCTTATTAAGCAATGGTAAAGGAAGTAATGCAAATAAGGTTCAGGATAGTGACACATCCTTGTTGGTCTCCAACAAAGCTAATAAAACAGCTAAGGAAGACTATCTTGAAGACAACAAGACAACCCCAAAGTCCTGTCTTGGTTTAGTGTTCGAGTTACTGGCCACTACCGCTTGCACAAGCTATTCAAACTCACTGTCTGAATCAGTTCGGTTTCTTGAGTCTCAACTACAAGCTGAAAGACATCGATCAGCTGTGCTGCGACAAGAAGCGGAAGGACTGCGGAAGTCCCTGGAGCATTCAGATGCATACTTTCTAGTGCAACAACAAGCGTTGGAGGATTTTAGCGCAAACAGGACAAAGCTAATCAGCTTGCTAAGCTTATTGCCAGCATGGTGGATACCCAGGATAACGTTTCTTGAGCTCTTCTGAAGTTGTTTCAGTTATGCTCTTGTTTTGCTGCCGCATTTATTTGCACTGGTGGCCAATTTTGACGACCAGTGTATGTAATGTGCTGCTTTGTTCCCTATATTTGCACTGGTGGCGAACTTTGATGCCGAGTGGATGTAATATGTGTAATAGCGGTAATAGGCTAGGGTTAACTACTTGCTTATTTATTTCCTTATTGTCTTGTTTTGTTGTTTGCTTGTAGTCACTATAGTTCTTTTTCTGTGTTTTTCTAGTGGCCACAATAGCCTATTTTTGGTAACTAGGCCAAAATAATCATGGCAACACACGGACTGTTGTAACCATGGGCCTCCTGTAGGGCGTATGATCCATGGGCCTTCTTCCGGCCATAGGATCCATCGGCCTTCTATACAGGCCTTAGGGTCCATGGGCCTTCTACGGGCCGTAGGGTCCATAGGCCTTCTGCGGGTCGCAGGGTCCATGGGCCTTCTACGGGTCGTATGACCCATGGGCCTTCTATGGGCCGTACTATCCATGGGCCTCATACGGGCCGTAGGATCCATGGGCCTTCTACGGGGCGTACCATCATTTTGCCAATCATGGGCCGTACTATTCGTGGACCATAACAGGCCGTTAATAGGCCGTATTTGATAACTCTATGAAAACAGCCCAATGGTTTTTTTCTTGACATGAAAATAGCCCAACGTATTAACGGTCCGCAAACGGGCCGACTGTAACGACGGGCTGAATTTGGCCCACAAGCAGAAAATGACAGTAACGGGCCGTATGTAACCGAATGCTGCAAATGAGCCCAAGAATCAACGGGCGCTGAGAAGGCCGAAAGATAACTTGGGATGGAAATGGACCAATGGAATAACGGGCCGTTAATGGGTATAAAGTGATACACTATTCATTACAGGCAAGTTTCACCATGGGCGGTTAATGGGCCAAGAGTTACAAAGGGCCTCATATGGGCCGAAAGAAGTCATGGGCCACACATGGGCCGGAAGTTAAAACGGGCTGGAATCATATTGGACGGCCCAGATGACGCTACTGGGCCTAATTCGGATAGGGCGTAACGGGCCCTGGGTTAGCGGGTTGTAAATGGGCTATATGTGAACATGCCGTTAATAGGCTTTCTGTGGGCCGACCCGCCACCTTTTGACCAAGTCAAACGGGCCGGCCTTTTCACAGGAATGGGCCTCTGTTGGGCCGTGCCACGTGTCGCCATATAATAGGCGCCTTCGGTCCAATGAGCGGATGGCATCTGTCCCAACGGTGAGCCGACACGTGTTTCCTCCAGCCAATGATGATTTTACACATGGAAAATCACCATTGGCCGGGGCTGTTAACGGGTTATCGGATCCAAAACCTGACCCGATAGCTTAACGGTGTTCTGTTACGGTGGATGCCACGTGTCGGTCACCCTTGACGAAAGCACTTCTGTGACGCGTGATTTATCGTCATGGAAGTGGACACTTCTGTGATGATAATTTTGGTAATGTCATGGAACACTTCTACGACAACACAGGTATGACTATCTTGATTCTGTCATAAATTTGTCATGGATGTACATGCATGACAAAAAATGCGACCTACTGTGACAAACACGTATCATCACAGAAGTGTATTTTTTTTGTAGTGCATGCTTAACTACATGTAAGATTTTATCCCATGGCCCACAATTTTTTATCCCATAGGAAGAAAACCACCTGCATGTGACACGAATGTATATCTACTAGACAAAAAGTGTGCCCTGGTGCGCCTTGCCTGGTTCAGCACTATGGCCAAGTATCTAAAACTTCAATAATATATAGAGGACGAACATAAAAAATATAGCAAAAGCAAGGTAAGAAAGGTATAGTTGATGCACATGTTATAATCCTACATGTTTCAGTTACAATCCAGCCCGAGTGAGTTCAAAAGGCAGTACAAATAATAAAACATGAGCAAATAATAGGTGGAATTATATGAAAACAATATTTCCCAAAGAGGTGGGATAAGCAGAACATGTACAATAGTAATGATTCAGTACAAAACACACAGACACACACACACAAACTAAATGATAGTAATGCTTCTGTATGTTCCACATTTAGCAGGTTAAAATTATAGTACAACTACTTCACACAATCCAATTCTACAAAAGGCTCAAGCATCAATAGTTGGTGTATAGGCAGATGATCCCCAACATCAACTAGTACATTGATCCTTTTATCCACAACCAAGTAAACGCTAGGTGCCTATGAAAAAAATCATTGTCATTTACATGTGGCACTCTTCTACTTGAACTTGTTTAATCAACATGTATAGTTTTTTTCTCCAAACGGTAGCCTGGTTTCACTTGTGCAAGGCTTTCAGTAAGCATCCCCTGGAAAGCAACAGGAGTAAAGATGTAGAGATGCCAAATAAATCGGGGCATGCTGCATATATACTATGAAATGTAAATAAGGAGAAGATCATTAAGGCACATAGAGGTGCGTGATGTGTTTATACAGAAACATATACTACATTGTAGAAACATATAATCTCAAAAAAGAAGTGAACAGTGAATACATCAAAAGTATGAAAGATGTATACCTGTTGTAAGTTCATTTACTCAGTAATCAGAAAAATATACTTCTCAAAATTTGAAGTTCTAAATAAGAAAAAAGCTCTTGAAAAGGCTAATAACGCACATGAGAAGAGGAACACAAAGGATAGAGGGAAGTGGCCAAAGTATACCTTAAATCAAATATAGGTTAATTCAGTTTCTCGGCCAATCCTTCATACCTCCTCATTTGTAGTTACCTGAGGCAAAGAACAGCAAGTAATCATTCATACAAAGTACTTCCCAACATGAAAAATGTCAGCATACAACTACCACTTGGAAAAATCTTTTTCTAGGTCATAAGGAAATGATTTAGTGAAGCATGCACATGAACCCAGTACTCTGTATAAGCATAAAAATAGAAAAGGTACAAAGAATGGTATGACTTCAACTTAGCCACAACATCGAGCAACAATAATATGAATTATCATAGCTATTTTCATTCATTGTAAAGTTTGATAAAGAATGAGTCATGTATAGCATAGGCATGACTCAACAATAGAACAAAGGAGGGATGAAATGTTTGATTAAATCCCAATTCAATGGCACACACATGGCCACACACACACACACACATCTTTGTCATGAACAGGATATGGAAAATAAGATCAGATATATTACAAAAGAGTGGCAATGGATAACCATCTCCATATAAGCGTTGTTCGTTAGTTAGGCAATTTAAGAATCAGCATCATGTAAGGTTATAAGTACCAGTGAGCTACAAAAGAATGATATTTTCCTTTTTATAAAACCAGAGAAACAGTGGACCAGTTGGCTAGAGATGAAAAGGAGCAGGCCAAACTTCTATGTTATAGAACTGAGGCCACCAACACACTATCCCTTTTCGAGACGCCACATAACTATTTCTCAAATCAAGGGCATCAAGAACTATTTCTGCAAGCAATAGACAAACAACTTTAGACATCATTTTATTTAGCCAATGAGCTGGAAATGTAAACCTACACAGCCCCAGACAATATTCTAGCTTCCAATTTCTCAGACTTTTTTCACCTTAGCCCTACCAAAACTTAGGCCATGTACGTTGTTGTAACATTGACACATTAACTCTAACTACATGCTTCGCAAATAAATTACATTAGTTGATTAATGATTATCTGTAGCTAAATAGTTAGCTACTATATACCATGAGTGGTCCTTTAGCCAGTTCTTCAGTCATGATGCGGTGGCCAGTGAGTCCATCTTTGCTCTTGTCACCTTAAAAGGAAAACATGAAGTACAATGACTCTACTGTCCAGTTTAGAACACATAACATATACAAAGCATGGATGTTGCTAGCATGAAATAAATTCAACAGAAGGCAATCAACACGAAGAATGGGGAAGAAAGAACTCAATAGTGAAAGGCTCGAATATCGCCATTATGGCCACTCCATATGTTGTTCATAAGCATATCTTCCATGTTGATTGTCTGGTGCTGATCCTAATTCTTGTCCACCATAGTCATCAAATCCCTCTCTAGTCCCAAACCGCCAATGTTCAGTAATGGAATGTGAAGGCTGTTCTAAAAAAATGCATCACATACAGTGACTATAGAATTGGTCAGAACTCTTCACAAAGTTTATAGAATAATTTATCCCACAACCACCATTAGCTTATAAAAGAGGAAAATAATTAAAGTTGCTTTGAACCAGATATTAAACATAAAATGAACAATGATGGATGATGCACCCCACTCATTTAAAGATCTCATAAATCAAGCATTATACACATCCGAGAACCCTGCCAGAAACACACAATAGTCAGAACAAACATCAATCATCATGTAAAGGAAATAAAAGCTAAACTAGATTTAAACTATTGCCACATTTAGCAATCTAACAGCTCGATCTAGACAGGAATGATGATTTGCACCGTATAATCTAGTGCATTTTTAACAAATGGAACACAACCATTAGCTAAATCTACATGAACTAGTTGATTAGTACATTATAAATCTGTACTGCCCAGGTGGTTTTATTGAAGTTAGGCAAGCTTTAGGAAAGTACTCACTTATGCATGGATATAGCAACGAATCTTCAACCAAAACAATGCCCTAAATTTCTTTGCAATTTTCCTCAACATCACCAAACATCAGAGCATTTCCTCTTGTCAATCTAATAAACAACTAAAACCCATCGCTAGTACATCACTACTATATTGAAGGAAATATGCCCTAGAGGCAATAATAAAGTTATTATTTATTTCCTTATATCATGATAAATGTTTATTATTCATGCTAGAATTGTATTAACCAGAAACTTAGTACGTGTGTGAATACATAGACAAAACATAGTGTACCTAGTATGCCTCTACTAGACTAGCTCGTTAATGAAATATGGTTATGTTTCCTAACCATGGGCATGTGTTGTCATTTGATGAACGGGATCACATCATTAGGAGAATGATGTGATGGACATGACCCATCTGTTAGCTTAGCATTATGATCGTTATAGTTTCATTGCTACTGCTTTCTTCATGACGTATACATGTTCCTCAGACTATGAGATTATGCAACTCCCGAATACCGGAGGAACATGTTTTGTGCTATCAAATGTCACAACGTAAATATTGATTATAAATATGATCTACAGGTGTCTCCGAAGGTGTTTGTTGGGTTGGCATAGATCAAGATTAGGATTTGTCACTCCATGTTTCAGAGAGGTATCTTTGGGCCCTCTCGGTAATGCTCATCACTATATGCCTTGCAAGTAATGTGACTAATGAGTTGGTAGTAGGATGAAGCATTAAGGAACGAGTAAAGAGACTTGCTGGTAACGAGATTGAACTAGGTATGATCATACCGATGAGCAAATCTCGGGCAAGTAACATACCGATGAAAAAGGGAACAAAGTATGTTGTTATGCGGTTTGACCGATAAAGATCTTCGTAGAATATGTAGCAGCCAATATGAGCATCCAGGTTCCGCTATTGGTTATTGATCAAAGTTGTGTCTTGGTCATGTCTACATAGTTCTCGAACCCATAGGGTCCGCACGCTTAACGTTCGATGATGATTTGTATTATGAGTTATGTGTTTTGATGACCGAAGTTTGTTCGGAATCTCGGATGAGATCACGGATGTGACGAGGAGTCTCAAAATGGTCGAGACATGAAGATTGATATATTGGAAGGCTATATTCGGACATGGGAATGGTTCCAGAGAAGTTCAGGTATTTTCTGGAGTAACGGGAGGTTACCGGAACCCTCCCGGGGAGTTGATGGGCCTTAGTGGGCCTTAGTGGGAAGGAGAGGCAGCGGCCATGTAACGCCCCGGATTCGTTGCGCCAGGTGTCTGCCAGTTATTCGCCTTCGTTGCCATGTCATTTGCTTGCGTGTTGCATTTTGCCATGTCATCATCTGCATTTCATCCGCATGTTTTTCAAAACTTGCATCTGTTCGGGTTCTCCCGGTTCTCTCCGTTGTCCGTTCGGAGTCCGAACCTCTCGCGCGCGCCCATCGCCCCTCTCTGACCTTGTTTTCATGTGCGGGTGTTAAACATTCTCGGAATGGACCGAGTCTTGCCAAGCGGCCTTAGTATAGCACCGGTAGACCGCCTGTCAAGTTTCGTGCCATTTGGAGGTCGTTTGATACTCCTACGGTTAACCGCGTAGCCCGAAACCCCCCTTTCTCTTTGCAGCCTAACACCCCTTCCGAAGTGGCCCAAAACCCAGCAAACTCCCCTCCATGCTCTCGGTCGTTCGATCACGATCGTGTGGCCGAAAACCGCTCCTCATTTGGACTCTCCTAGCTCCCTCTATCTATAAATATGTGTTCTCCCCGAAATTCCGCAGTCCAAACCCCGAAACCCTAGCTTTCGTCCTCCTCCCGCCGCCGGACATGTCCATTTCGGCCGGACATGTCCGCACCACCACCCCCGCCGAATTGGAGCGCGCCACGTGGCCCGCCGCCGTCTCTCTCCTCCGCGCGGCTCATGGACCCAGATCGGGCTCGCACGAGCCCGCGCCGCCGCCACCGTCCGCCCGCCTGGCCCGCCGTGGCCCGTCCCACGCGCCCGCTGGC
>NC_057795.1:550626920-550629859 GCF_018294505.1 Triticum aestivum | reverse complement strand
CGTCGCGCCGCTGCCGCCGACCGGAGCCCGGCCTCGCCCCGAGCTCCGGCGGGCTCGCCTTCGCCTCCCCGCGCCGTTCCCCGCCGGATCCGGCCGGATCCTGCGAGGAGCGCCCCGATCCGGCCCGGATCCGTCCTCCCCGACCGCTCCCCGCAGCTCCGGCGTCTTCCCCGTCTACTCCGACCGTTCTCCGCCAAAGATTCCGGCGAGTTGACTTTTTCCCCTCGAGGTCCATTTTTCCACCAAGTCCCCGAAGTATTTTAACATTATCATGCCATGTTCATCGCATCATATCTCTGCATCCGTAGCTTCGTTTCGTGCGTGTGATATGTCAAAATGTTCGCCTCCACGAGTACTTCACTTCATTCAATTGCATCATGTTCATTTGAGTTGATCTTGATGCTTGAATCATCATTGCAAGAGTGCTTCATAATGTTAGTTCCTGTTTCTTAACAGAACATGCTCTTTTTGTCATTTTTGCCATGATTGATGTGTGCATCCTATGAGGTTGATGTCTACATGTGTTTTGATCTATGCCATGTCTTCTTTATAGAGGTGCTTACCATGTATTTTTTTGATCAATGTGGTGACTAGCACAAGCATGTAAACTAGGCTTCGTAATGTTGCTGATTTTATTCCTTGTTCTACTGTTATTTTTATGCCATGTAAACATGATGCTACAGAGAGATCCATGCTTATTTGGAAATACTTCAGTAAGGGTGTTTTGAACATAGGGTTTTTTCTATCCATTCATGCCCCTATTTGCAATTATGTAGTAGTCTAGCATGTCAGTTTCGTGCTCTACTTTTGCTACAAAATGTTTCCTGGCAGATTGTTTACATGTTATTCAATTTTGCCAAGGGTGTTGTAGTTGATCCTTGCATGCTATGAACTTGTTCTTGCCTTGGATTGTTTCATAAACATGTCTTCTTGGTGATGATATGCTTATCTTGTCATGCAATGACTTGTGGTGAGTGAATCGAGCTTGTTTAGTAGGGTACTTGCTGTTACTGTTTTGCTAGACTGAATCTGTTATTTCGTGATACTATGTAAACCTGCTGCTACAAGTTATTCTATGCATAATCTGGAGATGTTCACTAAGGGTGTTTTGTTCTACATGTAATGGTATATCCATCTATGCCCTTGGTTGCAATTATAGCCTACTGTAGCTTGTTGTTTTCTTGCTCCAAAGTTGATAAATAATGTTGCTGTCGGCCTGTTAACATTAAGTTCAGTTGTTGCCATGATTGTTGCTAGTGTTCCATGCACCCTATGGACTTGCTATTGCCATGCTTAGCTTCAAAAACATGTCTTCTTACTGTTGGTTGCCTTGCCATGTCATGTATTGCTCTATGGTGAGTGGTACGAGCTCATCTACATGCCTACTTATCGTTGTTCCTGCCATGTATGAATCTGTCATATAACTTGCTATGTTTACATGGGTGCCATCATTTCTTCTGATCCTTTTTGGCTCATGGTCAGTAAGGGACTTTTGATCTATGCATTTAGTAGGTTCATGCCCAGCCTTTGTTTTCCATGATAAGTTCCTATAATATGTTGGTTGATAGCTCTGAACATTGCAACCTGATGATATTTTCTGCAAAGTCTGAAACTATTATCGTTTGCAATATTGCCATGTGTGTTTGAGCCTGTTCTAGTGTATTCTGGAGATAGCTCAGTGTTCATGTTTTGTTATGCTTTACCTGTAATTCATGCCCATGCCTTTTGTTTTCTTGCTGAGGTCCTGTAGCATGTTGTTTTGATGCTTGCAATATGCCTAGTTGTTGTTTTGGACGGATTGTTGCTATAATTTGTTTAGTTTGTGTGTGTTGAACCGTTGCTCCGTTTTGAGTATGCTCTATATGAAACTTGCTTAGAATTGCATGTAGCTTCATATTATCATGTTGCATCCTTGTTTTGGTGTGTATGCTTGAGGTTTGAATGCATTTTGCATCAATGCCATGTTTAACTTGTTTTGCTCATATCTTCTAGACCGTAGCTCCGAACTAAATGAACTTTATATGTAACTTGACTAGAATCTCGTGTAGATCATCTTGGTGCATCTTAACTTGTTGTTTAACAACTTGAACATAAGGTTTATTAAGATCTGGACCAATTTCGAAATATGCATATGAGGACTTACCGGAATTGTTATATGTTGTTCCCGGCCTCATTTAAACTTGCCTTGATGTGTTGCTCTTGTTTGCATCATCTCTTGCCATGAGTACCTTCATCTAGATTTGTCATGCATCATGCTTGTTGTGCATCATGTCATGTTCATGTGTGGTGTGTTTACCATGTTGTGTGCTTCTTCTTGTTAGTTCCTGTTTCGTTGCGATCGTGAGGATTCGTTCGTCTACGCTTGGTTCGGCTTCATCCGTTCATCTTCTTCATGGACTTGTTCTTCTTCCTTGCGGGATTTCAGGCAAGATGACCGCTACCCTGGATCTCACTACTATCATTGCTATGCTAGTTGCTTCGTTCTATCGCTATGCTGCGTTACCTATCTTTTGCTCATCAAGCCTCCCAAATTGCCATGAACCTCTAACCTTTGACACCCTTCCTAGCAAACCGTTGCTTGGCTATGTTACCGCTTTGCTCAGCCCTCTTATAGCGTTGCTAGTTGCAGGTGAAGTTGAAGATTGCTCCATGGTGGACAGGATTTTGGTTGGGATATCACAATATCTCTTATATTATTAATGGGTGGAAGACTCAGCCTTATGCCTGGTGTTTTGTTCCACTCTTGCCACCCTAGTTTACATCATACCAGTGTTATGTTCGCAGATTTTGCGTTCCTTACGCGGTTGGGTGATTTATGGGACCCCCTTGACAGTTCGCTTTGAATAAAACTCCTCCAGCAAGGCCCAACCTTGGTTTTACCATTTGCCTCACCTAGCCCTTTTTCCCTTTGGAGTCTCGCTCTCGAGGGTCATCTTTAT
>NC_057795.1:550625123-550626713 GCF_018294505.1 Triticum aestivum | reverse complement strand
CTCCTAGTGCTGGTCCAAACCGAGCGATGTCCAGCGCCCCCTGGGCAATCAGGGTCTATGCCAACCCGACGTCTTGATCATCCGGTGTGCCTTGAGAACGAGATATGTGCATCTCCTATCGGGATTTTTCGGCACAGCAGGAGGCTTTGCTGGTCTTGTTTTACCATTGTCGAAATGTCTTGTAAACCTGGATTCCGAGTCTGGTCGGGTCTTCCTGGGAGAAGGTATATCCTTCGTTGATCGCGAGAGCTTATCATGGGCTAAGTTGGGACACCCTGTAGGGTATAAACTTTCGAAAGCCGTGCCTGCGGTTATAGGCAGATGGGAATTTGTTAATGTCCGGTTGTAGATAACTTGACACCAGATCCAAATTAAAACGCATCAACCGCGTGTGTAGCCGTGATGGTCTCTTCTCGGCGGAGTCCAGGAAGTGAACACGGTTTATGGGTTATGTTTGATGTAAGTAGGAGTTCAGGATCACTTCTTGATCATTACTAGCTTCACGACCGTTCCATTTGCTGTCTTCTTGCTCTTATTTGCGTATGTTAGCCACCATACATGCTTAGTCGCTGCTGCAACCTCACCACTTTACCCCTTCCTTTCCCTTTAAGCTTTGCTAGTCTTGATACCCATGGTAATGGGATTGCTGAGTCCTCGTGGCTCACTGATTACTACAAGAACAGTTGCAGGTACAGGTTTTATGTGATGATCTTGACACGAGAGCGATGTTTGCTTGTTTTGGAGTTCTTCTTCTGCTTCTTCTTCAATCAGGGGATAGGTTCCCGGTCGACAGCCTGGGCTAGCAGGGTGGATGTCGTTTGAGCTTCTGTTTGTGTTTAATCCGTAGTCGGATGGTGCTCTTATGTATTGTGTTGTTGTAATCGTGAGGCATTGCATGCCTTCTATATGTATCCCCATCTATTATGTAATGTTGATGTAATGATATCCACCTTGCAAAAGCGTTTCAATATGCGGGTCTATCCTTGTTGGGACCTTCGAGTTCCTTTTGGATAGGGTCACATATTGGGCGTGAAAAGTTGGTATCAGAGCCTCGACCGACCCTAGGAGCCCCCTGGTTTGATCGTGTAGTTTGGCCGATGTTGATTCTAGAAGTAAACTGTTTTCGGAGTCTCGTTATATCGGAGAGTAGGAATTCTTTTTACTCCTCGGCCCCTTCGTCGCTCTGGTAAGGAATCTTGACGTAGGTGTTTTGAATTACTCCTCTTCCCCTTCAAATTTTTCTTTAGGTTCACGCAGTTGGTTTTCCGTTCGTTGTTCCTCAGCTCTTCTCATCCGGTGCATTTCTCGTCAAGTTGACTCGAACCTCTTCATCTTTGCGAGTTCAATCCTCAGTTTGCTCTCAACGAAGTTATTTCTTTATCCTCAGTTGTTTTATTTTCCCACCCGCCCACCCTTTTTCATCTCGGAACCGGAGTCTGTAATCGAGTATCCATCCTACTCGTGCGAAGTCTTTGCCTTCTTTCCCCAATGATTTCAACCGGTGTTTTCTCTTCAAGATATTCATCGATTGACCCTTCCAAGTTGCCTTTGTTTTTTCCCGCCCTCCCACCCTTTTTTCTTCCCAGAGCC
>NC_057795.1:550622322-550624950 GCF_018294505.1 Triticum aestivum | reverse complement strand
GAGCCTGAGTCTGTTTCGAGCATCAATTTCATTCGTGTGGAACCTCTTCAGTCTTCCCTCAATCATTTCAATCGGTGTATTCTCGTTTTGTGTGGCATTCTCCATCTCTTTCCGGTGGCATCAATTCAAGTTTTTCGGTTTGATCATATTCTTTTCCTCGGCTCAAATGTTTCCCCTCGCTCGTTCTCCTCTCGTCAGTTTATCTTTTTGGAGCTCTCAAGACATCTCAGGAGATTCGTCTGTGTTCCAATTAATTCGTGGTTGTCACCTCATTCAAATATTTCAATTGTTCCGGTACATCATCTATTTGTTCAACATCCTTTCCAACGGTGTTTTTTCTCGTCAGTGAGCCCTAACCCATAGGTCTTTTCCCAGGATCTTACCTGACTCTTCTAATTTCCCGGAGCTATTCTCAAATTCTTTTCAAAGTGTGACGTAAGTATGAATTTCATCAGTCGGATGCTTTTCCAGGATCGATTTCAAATAATTTCATTGTTGGCTCAACTTCTTCGCTTTTCATTCTCCCAGAGTATCTCAGTTATTTTGGTGGTGTTTCTCGTCGTCATTTTAAGACCAAAGAAAAGTTTTTCCTCTAAATCTTGTTTCATTCTCCCGAAGTTTCGTGGTTCTAGCTTCATGCTATCCTCTCAAATTATTCCATTTGTCAGATATTCCTTTTCTCAACCATCCAGAGTTTGTCAGGAGTTATTTTTCCATTTCTTTTCACTGGAGGCCATCATTCCAGTTATTGTTCTCTATTTATCCCGGTGCTTCGTTCAAGTGTTCTTTTATCAGCTCGTTATCTCTTTATTCTTTTGCATCTAAATCCCCTCAAGCATATTTGCCTTGTAATTCTTCCCGGTGATTCTTTCTCTTTCATCGGTCATTTTCATTTCTAACGGTGGTTCGTTCAGATTCTTTTTCCTTTGTCATCATATTAATCCTTTCGTTCTTTTGAATCCTACCGGTGGCTCAGGAAGACCTTCTCATGTTTGCGACATGTCACTTCTCAATCCTTTTTCAAGAAGAATAAGTAGTATGTAAAATCCATTGCTTGTCATCAATTTAATTTGATGAAGGATAAGCATAGAATAAATCTTATTCTTATTTCACCCAAGTGAGTAATCCCTTCCTTCGGAGTTTGTTGTCTGTGAATAAATTCTAGTTCCAAGTGTTCTCCATATTTTCTTTTCCGAAGTTCTATTTCCTAGGCCATTTCGTTGGAACCTCCATCTAAATCATCGCAAGCTTTAATCTTATTCTTTCATCCTTCAACTATTTCATCATCCTTTTCTCACCGGAGTTCTTCATGGTGGTTCTTCATGACTTAATTAACTCTTCAAGAGTTCATCAAGATTCTCGTTGGTGGAGTTCAAGTATCTCTTCTTCTGATCTCCAAGTGCAATTAAGTCTCTGTATTCTTTTGAAGTGGAGTTTTGCATTTCTTCGTTCTTCTAAGCTATCCAATCATTTCCGTTTGTGGTCGGTTATCACCTCATAATTTTGAGATGTTTTCTATAAGTCTACAACAAGCTTATTCTTTCGTTGTTTATTTTCTCAACAACTTTGTTCAACCCTTCCTTCTAAATTCTTTTGATTCCAGTCTTCAATTCTTTAGGAGGCTTTGCGTTGTTCATCTCATCAAGTGCCATCCCATCGTGTGAAGTTCATGTTCTATTCCTCCATGTTTCAGCCGGAGTGCTGCCTAAATCCTTTCAGTATTATTCGTTTCTTATCTCGTTCTAACCGGAATGGTTTCATTGTCTATCTGATTCCGTGAGCTTTTGATTCTCGTCATTCTCGTCGTTCCTCTCTTATTCTCGAGTGCTCTCGATTCTTTGCTTCTTCTCTTGAGTTCTTGTTTCACCTCATCCCTTTTCCCTTCCATCTCGGTCCTAAGATCTCGGGACGAGATCTCTTGTTAGTGGAGGAGTGTTGTAACGCCCCGGATTCATTGCGCCAGGTGTCTGCCAGTTATTCGCCTTCGTTGCCATGTCATTTGCTTGCGTGTTGCATTTCGCCATGTCATCATCTGCATTTCATCCGCATGTTTTTCAAAACTAGCATCCGTTCGGGTTCTCCCGGTTCTCTCCGTTGTTCGTTCGGAGTCCGGACCTCTCACGTGCGCCCGTCGCCCCTCTCTGACCTTGTTTTCATGTGCGGGTGTTAAACATTCTCGGAATGGACCGAGTCTTGCCAAGCGGCCTTGGTATAGCACCGGTAGACCGCCTGTCAAGTTTCGTGCCATTTGGAGGTCGTTTGATACTCCTACGGTTAACCGCGTAGCCCGAAACCCTTCTTTCTCTTTGCAGCCCAACACCCCTTCCAAAGTGGCCCAAAACCCAACAAACTCCCCTCCATGCTCTCGGTCGTTCGATCACGATCGCGTGGCCGAAAACCGCTCCTCATTTGAACTCTCCTAGCTCCCTCTATCTATAAATATGTGTTCTCCCCGAAATTCCGCAGTCCAAACCCCCGAAACCCTAGCTTTCGTCCTCCTCCCGCCGCCGGACATGTCCATTTCGGCCGGACATGTCCGCGCCGCCGCCCCCGCCGAATCGGAGCGCGCCAGGTGGCACGCCGCCGTCTCTCTCCTCCGCGCGGCCCGCGGACCCAAATCGGGCCCGC
>NC_057795.1:550608534-550621894 GCF_018294505.1 Triticum aestivum | reverse complement strand
CAGGCGCCCGGCGCCGCCTGGCACGCACCGCCGCCGCGCCCTCCAGCCCCATCGCGCCGCTGCCGCCGACCGAAGCCCGGCCTCGCCCCGAGCTCCGCCGAGCTCGCCTTCGCCTCCCCGCGTCGTTCCCTGCCGGGATCCGGCCGGATCCGGCGAGGAGCGCCCAGATCCGGCCCGGGTCCGTCCTCCCCGACCGCTCCCCGCAGCTCCGGCGTCTTCCCCGTCTACTCCGGCCGTTCTCCGGCGAAGATTCCGGCGAGTTGACTTTTTCCCCTCGAGGTCCATTTTTCCACCAAGTCCCCGAAGTATTTTGACATTATCATGCCATGTTCATCGCATCATATCTCTGCATCCGTAGCACCGTTTCGTGCGTGTAATATGTAAAATTGTTCGCCTCGATGAGTACTTCATTTCATTCCATTGCATCATGTTCATTTGAGTTCATCTTGATGCCTAAATCATCGTTGCAAGAGTGCTTCATAATGTTAGTTCCTGTTTCTTAACAGAACATGCTCTTTTTGTCATTTTTGCCATGATTGATGTGTGCATCCTATGAGGTTGATGTCTACATGTGTTTTGATCTATGCCATGTCTTCTTTATAGAGGTGCTTACCATGTATTTTTTTGATCAATGTGGTGACTAGCACAAGTATGTAAACTAGGCTTCGTAATGTTGCCGATTTTATTCCCTGTTCTGCTGTTATTTTTATGCCATGTAAACATGATGCTACAGAGAGATCCATGCTTATTTGGAGATACTTCAGTAAGGGTGTTTTGAACATAGGGTTTTTGTCTATCCATTCATGCCCCTGTTTGCAATTATGGAGTAGTCTAGCATGTCATTTTCGTGCTCTACTTTTGCTACAAAATGTTTCCTGGCAGATTGTTTACATGTTATTCAATTTTGCCAAGGGTGTTGTAGTTGATCCTTGCATGCTATGGACTTGTTCTTGCCTTGGATTGTTTCATAAACATGTCTTATTTCCGATGCTATGCTTATCTTGTCATGCAATGACTTGTGGTGAGTGAATCGAGCTTGTTTAGTAGGGTACTTGCTGTTACTGTTTTGCTAGACTGAATCTGTTATTTCGTGATACTATGTAAACCTGCTGCTACAAGTTATTATATGCATAATCTGGACATGTTCACTAAGGGTGTTTTGTTCTACATGTTATGCTCTATCCATCCATGCCCCTGGTTGCAATTTGTTCTACATGTTATGCTCTATCCATCCATGCCCCTGGTTGCAATTATAGTCTGCTGTAGCTTGTTGTTTTCTTGCTCCAAAGTTCCTAAGTAATGTTGCTGTCAGCCTGTTAACATTAAGTTCAGTTGTTGCCATGATTGTTGCTAGTGTTCCATGCACCCTATGGACTTGCTATTGCCATGCTTAGCTTAAAAAACATGTCTTATTACTGTTGGTTGCCTTGCCATGCCATGTATTGCTCTGTGGTGAGTGGTACAAGCTCATCTACATGCCTACTTATCGTTGTTCCTGCCATGTATGAATCTGTCATATAACTTGCTATGTTTATATGGGTGCCATCATTTCTTCTGATCCTTTTTGGCTCATGGTCATAAGGGACTTTTGATCTATTCATTTAGTAGGTTCATGCCAAGCCTTTGTTTTCCATGATAAGTTCCTGTAATATGTTGGTTGATAGCTCTAAACATTGCAACCTGATGTTATTTTCTGCAAAGTCTGAAACTATTATCGTTTGCAATCTTGCCATGTGTGTTTGAGCTTGTTCTAGTGTATTCTGGAGATAGCTCAGTGTTCATGTTTTGTTATGCTTTACCTGTAAATCATGCCCATGCCTTTTGTTTTCTTGTTGAGGTCCTGTAGCATGTTGTTTTGATGCTTGCAATATTCCTAGTTGCTGTTTTGGACGGATTGTTGCTATAACTTGTTTAGTGTGTGTGTATTGAACCGTTGCTCCGTTTTGAATGTGCTCTATATGAAAATTGCTTAGAATTGCATGTAGCTTCATATTATCATGTTGCATCCTTTTTTTGGTGTGTATGCTTGAGGTTTGAATGCATTTTGCATCAATGCCATGTTTAACTTGTTTTGCTCATATCTTCTAGACCGTAGCTCCGAACTAAGTGAACTTTATATGTAACTTGACTAGAATCTCGTGTAGATCATCTGGGTGCATCTTAACTTGCTGTTTAACAACTTGAACATAAGGTTTATTCAGATCTGGACCAATTTCGAAATATGCATATGAGGACTTACTGGAATTGTTATATGTTGTTCCTGGCCTCATTTAAACTTGCATTGATGTGTTGCCCTTGTTTGCATCATCTCTTGCCATGAGTAGCTTCATCTAGATTTGTCATGCATCATGCTTGTTGTGCATCATGTCATGTTCATGTGTGGTGTGTTTACCATGTTGTGTGGTTCTTCTTGTTAGTTCCTGTTTCATTGCGATCGTGAGGATTCGTTTATCTACGCTTGGTTCGGCTTCATCCGTTCGTCTTCTTCATGGACTTGTTCTTCTTCCTTGCGGGATTTCAGGCAAGATGACCGCTACCCTGGATCTCACTACTATCATTGCTATGCTAGTTGCTTCGTTCTATCGCTATGCTGCGTTACCTATCTTTTGCTCATCAAGCCTCCCAAATTGCCATGAACCTCTAACCTTTGACGCCCTTCCTAGAAAACCGTTGCTTGGCTATGTTACCGCTTTGCTCAGCACTCTTATAGCGTTGCTAGTTGCAGGTGAAGTTGAAAATTGCTCAATGGTGGACAGGATTTTGGTTGGGATATCACAATATCTCTTATATTATTAATGCATCTATATACTTGGTAAAGGGTGGAAGACTCGGCCTTATGCCTGGTGTTTTGTTCCACTCTTGCCGCCCTAGTTTCCGTCATACCGGTGTTATGTTCCCGGATTTTGCGTTCCTTACGGGGTTGGGTGATTTATGGGACCCCCTTGACAGTTCGCTTTGAATGAAACTCCTCCAGCAAGGCCCAACCTTGGTTTTACCATTTGCCTCACCTAGCCCTTTTTCCCTTTGGAGTCGCGCTCTCGAGGGTCATCTTTATTTTACCCCCCCCCCCGGGCCAGTGCTTCTCCAAGTGCTGGTCCAAACCGAGTGATGTCCGGCGCCCCCTAGGCAATCAGGGTCTATGCCAACCCGACGTCTTGCTCCTCCGGTGTGCCCTGAGAACGAGATATGTGCATCTCCTATCGGGATTTGTCGCCACAGCGGGAGGCTTTGCTGGTCTTGTTTTACCATTGTCGAAATGTCTTGTAAACCGGGATTCCGAGTCTGATCGGGTCTTCCTGGGAGAAGGTATATCCTTCGTTAATCGCGAGAGCTTATCATGGGCTAAGTTGGGACACCCTGTAGGGTATAAAATTCGAAAGCCATGCCTGTGGTTATAGGTAGATGGGAATTTGTTAATGTCCGGTTGTAGATAACTTGACACCAGATCCGAATTAAAACGCATCAACCGCGTGTGTGGCCGTGATGGTCTCTTCTCGGCGGAGTCCGGGAAGTGAACACGGTTTATGGGTTATCTTTGACGTAAGTAGGAGTTCAGGATCACTTCTTGATCATTGCTAGCTTCACGACCGTTCCATTTGCTCTCTTCTCGCTCTTATTTGCGTATGTTAGCCACCATATATGCTTAGTCGCTGCTGCACCCTCACCACTTTACCCCTTCCTTTCCCTTTAAGCTTTGCTAGTCTTGATACCCATGGTAATGGGATTGCTGAGTCCTCGTGGCTCACAGATTACTACAACAACAGTTGCAGGTACAGGTTTATGCAAGGATCTTGACGCGAGAGCGATGTTTGCTTGTTTTGGAGTTCCTCTTCTGCTTCTTCTTCGATCAGGGGATAGGTTCCAGGTCGGCAGCCTGGGCTAGCAGGGTGGATGCCGTTTGAGCTTCTGTTTGTGTTTAATCCGTAGTCGGATGGTGCTCTTATGTATTGTGATGTTGTAATCGTGAGGCATTGCATGCCTCTTGTATGTATCCCCATCTATTATGTAATGTTGATGTAATGATATCCACCTTGCAAAAGCGTTTCAATATGCGGGTCTATCCTTGGTGGGACCTTCGAGTTCCTTTTGGATAGGGTCGCATATTGGGCGTGACAGGCCAGGAGGTGGCGCTCGCTCCCCCCCAAGCCCAGTCCGAATTGGACAAGGGGTTGGGTGTCACGCCCAATATGCGATACTATCCTAAAGAGACTCGAAGGTCCCACCAAGGATAGAACCGCATATTGAAACGCTCTTGCAAGGTGGATATCATTACATCAACATTACATAATAGATGGGGATACATACATAAGGCATACAATGCCACACGAATACAACAATATATCATACACAATATCAACATCCGACTATGGATGAAACACAAACAGAAGCTCAAACGACATCCACCCTGCTAGCCCAGGCTGCCGACCTGGAACCTATCCCCTGATCGAAGAAGAAGCAGAAGAAGAACTCAAAGCAAGCAAGCATCGCTCTCGCGTCATGATCATCGCATAACCTGTACCTGCAACTATTGTTGTAGTAATCTGTGAGCCACGAGGACTCAGCAATCCCATTACCATGGGTATCAAGACTAGCAAAGCTTAAAGGGAAAGGAAGGGGTAAAGTGGTGAGGCTGCAGCAGCGACTAAGCATATATGGTTGCTAACATACGCAAATAAGAACGAGAAGAGAGCAAGCGGAACGGTCGTCAAGCTAGCAATGATCAAGAAGTGATCCTGAACTCCTACTTACGTCAAACATAACCCAAAGACCGTGTTCACTTCCCGGACTCCGCCGAGAAGAGACCATCACGGCCAAACATGCGGTTGATGCGTTTTAATTCGGATTTGGTGTCAAGTTATCTACAACCACTACTAGAAAAACCCCTACTAATGGCGCACCTAGTATGGCCATTAATGGCGCATCTGTGGTGCGCCATTAACAGCACGCCATTAGTAATTTTTACTAATGGCGCACCACCTGGTGCGCCATTAGTATCTGGTATACTAATGGCGCACCGCGGGTGCGCCATTAGTATAGGCCAGGGTGCGCCATTAGTATGCCTCCCAGGGGCCATGTATATCCAGGTGCTTTGGCATACTAATGGCGCACCACCACTGGATGCGCCATTAGTTACCATGGCATATTAATGGCGCACTTACCAGTGATGCGCCATTAGTATGCTTTGTCATACTAATGGCGCACTGTCATGTGATGCGCCATTAGTATGAATATTAGGTTTTTTTATTTTTTTATTTTCTATTTTTTGCACAGGTTACAAAATGTACAATTTGACAAAATATAGACAGCACACATCAACAACAGATTCATCGAATACAATAGAAGATTAGTCTTTGAATACAATTCATCATATTAGTCTCCGAATACAATTCATCATATTAGTCTCCGAATTGAAAAGACCAAACAAAGATAGAACATTATATTACAAGTCTCGAGACCGCGAGTAGCGAGTTTGTCTTAACATTACAAGTCGATATCGATCATCTAAACTACCATCACATAGAAGAGAGCTGCGGTCATCACGATGAGCATCATCACGGTGAAACTCATCTTCATCCGGTTCCTCCAACGCTCCCTCCCCTCTCCCGCTAGATAGCGGGCGTATCTAGATTCGGCCTCGACCCTAGTGGTGTACCCTTTGTAACTGTTACCGCTGAATCGGTGAACCTGTCTCCGACACTCCTCCCAGTCATCGTAGACTCCGGGAACCTTACCCTTGTACACGACATACGTCGGCATCCCTATGCACTAGCCAAACGAAACGTTAGTACCAATTCACAGACAATACATAAGCAATATATAATTATGCAACAGAACGATCGGAAGAGAAAAGCAAGACATTAATAGCATCGATTACATCTAAGTTGAACGACTCTCGAAACCAAAGAGACATACTACAAGTTCATTAAAGTTTAATTACAACATGAGCCAATCGATGTTTCAGAACTAGACACAGCATCACTGCTTTCGACTCGACTCAAGGGACCGGAGCGTGGATGAAGCCGCCGTCTATCGTGGGAGTCATGAAATAACGGTCGTTGTCAGCCTGCATTTGTAGCATTGTGTCGATGTCACTGTTGGACGGTTTATTTCTGAGGTAGAACTGCCCCGAGGTACGAAGGACATCTTGATGGATGATTTCCACAAACTCCGACTGAATGCGAAAGAATTCTTGTCGGAGGTCCGCGTCCTGGATTGCCGACACGCTCGCGGCCCAATATTTGAGTTTACTCGGTAGCAGAAGTTGATGATGGTCCCGTACGATCGCCCGCATGTGATGGATGGCATAGTAGGCACCCTTCTGACCGCCAGGCGGCTGCTTGACGCAGCAGAACGTCGTATTTGTGGGTGAACACGTGCTTGCTGTACTTATGAATAGGCCTGGTGAAGGTGCCTCCAGATTTGGCGTAGCCGGGGAGAACATCATCAAGAACCTTCTTGACATTTGTGTAGTCTACGTTCGACTGACGGTCCGGGTCGAAATACGTGGCCATGGAATATTTGGGGCTTAGGAGGATGAGCGTGCAACGTGTGTCACTGCAGAAAACACGGAATGTTAAAAGAAAAACGATCGAAATGTAAGAATTCATATGTTACGGGCCGGTTGAGGGGAGGACTTACTCGGGAAAGTAAGGCACGAGGAAGTTATCCTTATCTTGGTTTGCCAGAATGATGCCTTCGAGGTAAGAACTCGCGACTTGCCGGTCCCCAGCGCTGCCCAAGATCTTAGCACGCATGTAGAAGGGGTCGACTATCACGATGTCCGGGGTCTTGTTGCGAATGATCCGCATCTCCATACTCAGCGAAAATAGCCGAATGAAGGTGTAGTGCAGCGGATGAAGGTTCAACATAGCGTGGATGTCATCAAAACGCAGGACAATCATACGCCCGATGGAGTTATCCACAAAGCCCTTGCCCTCTGGCACCTTGGCCGCGAAAACTGGGTATGCCACATCCTTCTCCCTGAGACGCCGCTTCTCCAAAGAAAGAACACTGTCATGCAGACTCCGCATAGCACCGGTTGCAGCATTGAGCATATTTGTCGGTAGCATCGCCCTACCCGCCACATGCACCCTCCTCGAGATATCCTGCGGTGAAGGTGGCCCGTCCTAAGCACGGATCGTACTCGGTGCTGGCTGGCTCGCACCCTTGTTAGTCTTTCTTTTGCGTGCCTTCTTCTTCTCCTGTAATGGGACCGAGTTCTGCTCACAGACCGCCTTCTTGAGTGTGTTGGGGGTGATAATATTTCGCACCTCGCCTATCTGAGGCTCGGTGAAGTCGGCAGCTGGAGGTGTCTCCTGAGAGCTAAACGTCAGACGGCGCCTGTTGCAACTTGGCTTCTCCGCGGTACCAGCTAGATCGCACACGTCTTTTGTTGGGTTTGGTTCTTGAGAAGGAGGCCCCATGAAGTCGCCATCGTACCCATGATCGGCAAAGTACTGATCAACGTTGCCAAATGTATCATCTTCGTCGTCGTCGTCGTTCTGATCCTGTGCCATATGCATGTTTGGATCCAGTGGCATAGGGATGTCCGGCACCGTTACGGCGGTCTTGCCATGGGGCCGACTTGGCGCCGGCACGACTGGCGGTGTTGTCTTTGGGGTGGTGTCCACCACCCCTAAACGAATCTAGCTCTTCGGCCAAAGCAGGGGCCAGCTCAGGCAGGCGCTGAGGGTCATCACGTCTTCATCGTCGGCCCCGACGGGTCGAATCGAAGGTAACAAGTCGTCGCAGCCTGGCAGCACCCGAACCAGTTGAACCCTAAACAAGTTGGGTGGCATCTGGGTACCGTGGAACAAGGGGTTGCCCGGTTGAACGATTTTGCCCTTGGAGACATCGACCAACTCGTTGTTCACGAAGTGGAGGAGAGTGCACGGAACGTCGGCGGCGCCCTACGAAAACATGTAGGGTGTCAGGGATGCCCTTTCAAAGGCAAGGAGATGAAGTCCTCGGCCGAGAGAGGCTTAATTAGTTACCGTGATGATGGCGTCGAGCTCGGCTAATGTCGACGCACCGCCAACGGCGGGCATGCAGTTGACGGAGGTGCTGCTTGCTGCAGAGGTGCCGGCCGACGCACACCCGGGTGCATTAAGCTCCTGTGCCGGCGTCGGAGACACCAATGTCGCCTCCGCCGGAGGCACCAATGGCCCCGCCATCGCATTATGCGAGTTGCTGGCCGTGAAGCTAGGAATCGGGGGCGGCCCCTGTTGGCCGCCCGCAATCCACACACTCAACCCCGAGATCAAGGTAGGCACAAGGGCGGTGATCGTCGCTCCGAGTCGTTGTTCCACTTGCTCTTGGACAATCTCCGGAATCCGCGCCACCTGTGCCTTGAGTTCTTGAACCTCTCGCACCTGGCTTTCCGAGCTGGTCTTTTTCTCCTTCCGCACACCAGCGGTATAGTATGACCCCCATTTTGTCGACAAGCCTTTGCCGGCCACACGACCAGCTGACGTTGGCTTACTGAGCTTATCCTTGTTCTTCATTACATTCAACCCCCTATTTAGAGTGGTGTCCCAAGGGTTGCTCTTAGTCGACCCCGCGCTACTGCTTTCAGTCGCCTGTGGAAGGAATGTGAACCATTTAGAAATTTGGCTTCATTAATTAGAATGCAACCATATGGAGCTAATTACGCGGGGGTGTATTCCTTACCAGAACAAGCTCAAGCTGCCTGGTCTTCGGATCCGTGGTAAGCTCCTTTGTTTTCAGGTCCTTCTTGTACCGGGCCCTGACAAAGTTCCTGGTCTGCTTGTCACCGTATTTATCGAAGAGGGGCGGTAGGCCTTGCTCGGCACGGTCCGCCTCCTCCTTGTCCCATATAGGCTCCGCCACTCTGTAACCGCCGGGACCGAGTGTGTGTTCCCCTATGTTCAGCTCCCGCATTTGTTTCCCCCACTCACTTGATTGGGAGCTTGCGGTGCTCGAGCAATTGATCTTGAAGTCGTTGTAGTCATCTTCGGTGATCGAAGGATTTTTCTCCTTGATCTTCTGATAACTCTCACCTTTCTCGATCATTCTCTTCACATTGCTTTTCCAAGTAGACAGGGCCTTGCTCATCTTCGTGAGGGCAGCATTGTTCACTTTATTCCCTTTGAGGCTTGTGTTTTCAAATTCAGCTGGGAACTTGTATCGTTCGTGCAGCTTCGTGAAGAGGAGGTTGCGCAAATTCCCTCGGTCAGGATGCCTCAGGTTCTCGGTGTTGATCGAGACGGTGCTCCGGACAATGCACCCGAGCTGAAGCGAGTACCCCTTGACTATTCGTTCGGGCGCCGTTGGATTCCCGTTGGAGTCCACTTCAGTAACTTCCTCCTTGAGGGTGCGGAGCACGATCGGGCGCCGGTCCTTCCGTTGCCTCTTCGATTGGCTGCCATCTGTGCGTGCGCCGCCATCATAAGTGGTGGCATCCTCGGCGGCACCATCAGTGGTGGCATCAGTGTGGTCATCCTCGGCGGCACCATCCGTGGTCTCAGGATCGGTGGGGAAGGCGGCGGCCTCATACAAGTGAGGTTGTTCCTCCATCTCCTGGGACAGCTCCCAGAATGCCTTGCCGCCCGAACCCCCGGCCTCATTGTTGTGGGCCATGTTTCTCTCGAAATAGAAACAAAGTTTGGTCAAAAAGTTGGTTATTGTAAAGGAACAAGATCATGGTCTCATCATTTAGGGTTTGTCGACACCGAGGCATCCTAAAATCTAAGCTTTTATCATTGAGGGTTTTTCGACGCCGAGGCACCCTAAAAGCCTAACCTTTCATCATTTCGGTTTTTATCGACACCGAGGCACCCTAAAAGCCATGCATTAGTCACAAGTACGCCGGGGCACTTGATCCTACTTAATTAACTACTAAGATACCCCGGCCCATGCATTAGTCACAAGTACCCCATATGTCCTATTTTTAGCAAAGTCATGCTAAAATTCACGGAAAATTTCAGCATGACCTTTGCTGAAAATAGGACATATGGAGTACCCGAATTTGCCGGAACGGAAGTTAATCGACATTCCGGCAAACTCAAGGGCCTCTCGGGGTACCTGCAAAATCATTATCCCAGGTGGACATGGATGCAATGTCACATGTCACATGGATCCCACACCCACAGGAGCTGGTGAAGCTTCATGTGTATTTCACGAAAACCAGCCTGACTAAAGAGCTTTATGTAGAAAACAAATCACTCCACCAGCTCACACAGGATCATCCCTCTAAGCAATTACTCAAAATGGGCACTAGCAGCAAAATGAACATTTTACAATCTGAATTTTTTTTTGTCATCTATGTGCTCATTTAACTTTGATCCAAATAGTATCAAGTTCTTAGAAACAAGCAGCTCTGCTAACAAAGAACAGTAAAAATGGGGCTTGCCTTAAGATGGGAAGTAAAGTTGCAAAAACTATCACAAAGAACAGTAAAAATGGAACATAGCTCAGCATTTGTATTGATAGGAACAAACATAAAATCAAACCATGGGCATCTACTTGGTAGACCAACATAAAATTTTGACTGGAGTTACATAAGGGGAAATTGATGTGATGAATGGCAGTTTGGGAGCTGAGCTGATCATGTCCATGTATTCTAATTCTATAGTAAGATGGCATTGCTGTTGGTACCAATTTATTTGTTCACAAAGATACATTTTGGTAATGCATAGACAACATCACCTTTTATTTATCATGGTTGGTTCTGTTCCATAATTATATCAGCCCAGAGTGTCTTATTAGATATCAGACTGAATTGTAATGCACCCATTCTAAAACTTTAAGTGAAAATAACCCTTGGTGTTTGATATGCATAACAATGAAAGATGTTGGTTCACATCTTTTACTGATAGTTTGGTGGTTTTATTTTTCTAGCCCACCGTCAATCACTTGGTAGCCATGACAGAGAAACCACAGGGCAAATAGTGTGAGTAGCTAATAAGGGCTCAAAAAAAGACTTTAATATGTCTGATGATCCAATGGATTGGTATCTATCATCTGCTACCAACATGTATTTTTTTTGAGAGAGATGGACTACCAACGTGTATTATGCTATTTAATTAAAGCTCATGCCATGCTTATCTTACATCAGATTTATTTATTCTAAGCTATAATTATTTGCCGGTTGCTTGGCAGTACGTACTAGACATTGTGGCATCATGCATGCTGCGTGAGGTGAGGTGAGAGCTCAACTACCATGGGCATCAAACATAAAATTTTGACTGGAGTAACAGAGGCATAAAAGTAGAAATTACAGGTTTCTGAATCTGAGCTTTTTTAGTTAACAGACTAACCCAAGCACCTTTTCTGGCATTATATTCAACATATATGAGATGAAACAAAGTGTACGACGCATAACTAGTCTGATGGGATGCTAAAAAACATACATCTGATTCCTAGCAGTCAGATCGATTATTTTGCTTCTAAGGTCAGAGGATCATGCTGATTAAGGTTCTGTTACAACTCCATAAGGTATATCCAAGTCACTGCTACTCATATTCAAAAAACCTAACTCCAATATAACTAGAAAGATTGTAAAACATTATATCTCCCTGCTGACACGAACTGAAAGCGTAACAAAAATACCATCTTCTTTTGTTGATGCGTTGGTGTTTTAGAGTAGAGGTAAGAAAACCGGAGACCATATATGTAGTTTCTAACATATGCAAGATTACTTAAAAATTGGAGATGCAAGATAGTAGTATATAGAAGAAGAAACAAGAGAGAGATGCAAGATAGTAGTATATATAGGTGAGTCAACCTATTATTCTAGGCAGCTGCCTTGCTAGTGATTCGGTGTCGTCGCAACTGGATCCCTCCCACTCGACCTGCGATCTTCTACAAGGAAAAAGTAGCAGCTCAGTCAACCACCATATAATTATACAAGGAAAAAATGCTACTTGGCACAAGTGTAAACGAGAAGCTTGAGGTAGCAGCAGATTGAAGTGATAAAGTGCAAAGGAGAAGCTTGAGCTAGTAAACAATTTCTGAATGTTATAAAGTGGGGAAAGTAAAATAAAATTCATGACTAGTCATGGCACTAGAAAAGAGATGAGATTTCACAAAACCAGAGCCAAGCATAGTCCAGAATGTCAAATTTTCAGTTAGTTAATTATTACAGTCCTTTGCTAAAAGAGATGATCCGTCCAAGAAATTTAATACTAGATGCATGCAGTCTGTTGAGGATCTTTTAGTGAATGACTAACAACAAGTAGCCGAGCTTGCCCAAGAAAGATTAGATTCAGAAGTGCTGGCTGCTGCTAGTGAATGGAGCTGACAGTTATACAGTGTCAATTGATAGTAAGTAGAGTGAGATGATCAAACGTTTGTGCTAAATAGTAGTGGCAGTGTAATGTTAACTAAATACAATTGGCAGTGTATATAGTGCATTTTTCTTCTTCTTTCGTTGAGAAGCATAAATTAGACCTATCATTGTGTAAGCTGCAGGAGTACTTCTTATACTCTGTGGCATTGCCATACTTAGCCAAGAGTCCCCATTTCTTATATTTTGTGAGATACAGTCATCTTTTACTCCAGTTATTATAGTATTTTGGAGTACATTGCCTGTTATGCTGCTTGCAAGGTTAGCATAGGTTCAGAAATGGGGACTAAAAAACAGTGATTTAATTCTCCAATTCAATTTTCATTTTCAAGTTTAAATTTGAATATCAACAGTAGTGATTTTACACCCAGTTCAACAGTGATTTTACCTCGATTTCAACGGTAATTTCAGCAGCAGAGTCGGGGGCGGGGACTAAAAAATCTTAACCCTAACAGCATAGCATGTCTCTCAAAAAGAGAAGCAATGGTTCCGATCCTCTTAATTCTTCAACAATTACATTCTATCAATCATAATGACATAGTTGAACAAATTATATGCAAAATTATGTGTATGAGTTCATCAGTTCATCTACTTGTGCACTACATCTAGTGAGAGAAGGAAGCCCGGTAATGTGTACTGCAAAATTATGAACTCATACGCATCTAGCCGAAATTATGAACTCATACTGCAAAATTATGTGTATGTGTAGTGTAAAGTACAGAAGGGGATGAGGTACCTCACTATCTCTCTCTGAAGAAGGCTTGATCAGGGGATGAGGGGTATCAACTGCGGTCGGCCAGCGTCAGGGAGATCCGGCGGTGGGCTGGCGATCGCCTCCAGCCACAGAGATCGCCTCCAGCCACGTCTCCACCACGAGCAGCTCCGGACTTGGCAAGGCGGAGGTTGCGGCGCGCGCGGGCGAGGGTGAGGTTGGTGTCGGCCTTGCGGTGCTGCTCCGGCGAGAGTGGGGTGGGGTCGGAGGGGAGGAAGGGGAGGATGGGGAGAGGGAGGCGTCGGTGGTGTGGTGTGGACGGGGCGGCGCTGCTCCGGCGA
>NC_057795.1:550604564-550608011 GCF_018294505.1 Triticum aestivum | reverse complement strand
TGCGGGGGGTCGGCGGTGGCGGTTGAGTAGGGGATGGGTGCGGGGGGTCGGCGGCGGCGGTTGAGTAAGGGAATCGAGAGGGTGCGGGCGGTAGGCGGCGACGGCCGGTGGATCGGATCTGGTGAGGTGGGATAGCGATCGAGATGGAGGAGGATCGAGATCGAGTGTCCATGAAATTAAAAAATATTCATGATAGTTCAAAAAGTGCCCATGAAATATAATCGAGAAATGAAGTCTTCGATTTAAATACAATCGATCTTAGCTAGCTATCTGTTCACAATCTTCTTGCCCTTCTTTTTCGCAAATGGAGTTCTTCTATGGAACGGACGTCCTTTAGGTAGGGTGGTCCTGCTTCTTCTTGTGGTGTATGCTGCTACTTCATCATCGTCGTCATGTTCGATCCTCGGGTCGCCGTACTTGTCGAAGTCTTGCTCATTGGCTACTCCATCCATTCCGATGATCTTCCTTTTGCCTCTCCTCACGACAACACGACTGAGCTTTGGCGGGTCGGTAATGAAGAAGCATTGGTCCACTTGGGAAGCCAGTACCCATGGCTCATTTTTCGCGGTGACGTTTGCGCCCGCGGTCTTGGATTTGGCTTCGGGTATAACCATGGTGGTGAAATACTGGTCTTCTTTTATGACGTTCTTGGCCCATCTGACATGGAACATCGGGACCTTCTCTCCAGCGTAGCTCAGCTCCCAGATCTCCTCGATCCTTCCGTAGTATCTGTCCTTGTCGTTACCGTTGTAGGATTCCATCGTTACCCCGGAGTTCTGATAACCATCGCTCTTCATGTCCTTGGCCTCGGTGTAGAATGTGTAGCCGTTGATATCGTACGCCTCATAGGTCATCAGGTTGTGCTCGGCGCCCTGTGACAAGGCGAATATGAGTTGTTCTTCCGCGAAAGAATCCTCATGTAAAGGGTACGACAGAAGCTTCTGCTTGAACCAACGCGTGAAACATGAGTTGTGCTCTTTGAGTATATCTCCGTCTGTCCTCTGTTGGCCTCGGTCATTGTACGTCTTCTTAATAAAGGTTTTGTGCTCTACCACCCAAGGATCGACCACGTCTATGTGTTGTAGCGCGACTAGGTTTGCTCTTTCAAAGTCGGCGAGTCGACCCTCGAAGTCGACATGCATTTCGCGGCGACCCTCATGGTGACCCCATCCAGCGAGCCTGCCGAGGTGCTTGTTGACGGGCAGACCAACGGGGTTCTCGATGCCTAGATAATTCGTGCAGTAGGAGATGCACTCTTCGGTCAGAAAGCCCCTGGCTATGCTTCTCTCTGGACGTGACATGTTGCGAACGTATCCTTTGATGACACCATTCATCCTTTCGAACGGCATCATGCTGTGCAGGAACGTCGGCCTGAGTTGGATGATATCCTCCACTATATGGACCAGCAGATGCACCATAACGTCGAAGAATGCGGGCGGGAAGTACATCTCAAGCTCGCATAGTATCACCACGATCTCTTCCTGTAGCCTTCTGAGTTGCCTCACGCCAATCGACTTCCGAGAGATGACATCGAAGAAGTTGCATAGGCCAAATAGCGTTTCACAGACGTGCGCGTCCATGATCCCATGGATTGCAACTGGAAGTATCTGCGTCATCAGCACGTGACAGTCGTGAGACTTCATCCCGCTGAACTTCTGCTTCGCTGGGTCTAGGTATCTGCTTATCTTCCCCGCGTAATCGTAAGGAAGTTTTACTCCTAGGAGACAGGTGAAAAACTGCCCGATCTCCTCCTGACTTAGAGTGAAGCACGCGGGAGGGTAGTCATTTCCGGTCTTCTTGGCCTTTTTGCCTTTGCGACGACTTTCTGTGTCCTGCTTCGCCTCATCATCATCATCATCATCATCATCATCATATATAGCGTGAAGCTCCTGCCTGATGCCCATTGATTTCAAGTCTGCCCTTGCTTTCGGCCCATCTTTGGTCCTCTCTGGCATGTTGAGCAGGGTACCAAGCAGACTCTTGCACACGTTCTTCGTGATATGCATGACATCAAGGCCGTGAGGCACACGGTGGATCTTCCAGTACGGCAAGTCCCAGAAAACAGACCTCGTTTTCCATACCTTCAGCAGCGGCTCTGGCGCCTTTTGCTTCTTTCCCGGCAGTGGGCAGTCTTTCCAATTTTTCAACAGCTTGTCTATTTCCTCGCCGCTCCTCGTACACGGGCGTTTTCGGGGTTCGGTTTCACCATCGAACAGATCCTTGCGTTTCCTCCACGGGTCATCGTCGCGAAGCCACCTTCGATGTCCCATGAACACGGTTTTCGAAGACCCGGGATCTCTATCTAGCTGGCGATACGTTGTGTCATCCATGCACCTTACGCATCCAGAAAATCCATGGACTACCTGCCCCGCAAGATATCCGTAACCGAGATAGTCGTGCACCGTCGTGAGCAGTGCGGCTCTCATAGGGAAATATTCTTTCTCTGCGGCGTCCCACGTATTGGCTGGCGTTTTCCGCAGCGTGTCAATCTCCTATTTCAGCAGCCCCAGATACAGATTGATGTCGTTCCCTGGTTGTTTTGGCCCTTCAATTAGCATACTCATGTGAATGTACTTCCTCTTCATGCACAACCAGGGGGGAAGGTTGTACACCCACACGAACACAGGCCAGGTGCTATGTGTGCTTCTCTGGCTGCCAAACGGATTGACTCCATCGGTGCTCGCGCCCAGCATGATGTTCCTTGGATCGTTCCCAAATTCTGGGTATTCGAAGTTCAACGCTTGCCACTGGCTCGCATCCTTAGGGTGACTCAGCATCTTGTCTTTTTTATCTATCTCCGGATCATTTGCGTCATCTTCTCGCTTCTTCTCCTCCCTATCCGCGTGCCAATGCAGGAGCTTTGCTACCTTAGGGTCCGCGAAATACCGCTGCAGACGAGGAGTGATCGGAAAGTACCACACCACTTTTCGAGGAGCTTTATTCCTCTTCTTGTATCGAGTGACACCGCACACCGGACATATGGTAGACTCCGCGTGCTCGTCCCGATAAATGATGCAATTGTTCATGCACACATGGTATTTCACGTGCGGTAAATCCAGAGGACACACGATTTTCTTCGCCTCCTCCAAACTGGTCGGGCACTTGTTCCCCTTGGGAAGACGTTCGTGCCAGAATGACATGTTCTCGTCGAAGCATGCGTCGGTCATTTTGTGTTTTTACCTTCATCTCCAGAGCCATGAGCGTTACTTTCAGGCGGGTATCCTCGGGCCTGCATCCTTCATACAATGGAGTAACCGCGTCTAACTCAAGTTGATCCATCTTGGCTTTCTCTCGGGCGGCAGCTCTTGCGTTATCCGTCTGCTTGAGAAGCAGCTCTTGAATATGAGGGTCCTGCACCCAGCCCATCGATGGTCCAGCATCGTCTGCTCCGCCGGCATCATCATCATGTCCTGCATCTTCTACATGATGACTGTGTACAGCATCACC
>NC_057795.1:550574258-550604399 GCF_018294505.1 Triticum aestivum | reverse complement strand
TGCCCTTCCTCATTTCTTGCCCGGCCCCCATGGACGACTTCGTAGTCATCTTCATCACCTTGCCACCGATAGCCATCCATGAAACCACGCAAGAGCAGGTGGTCCCGCACCTGCCCGGAATCCGGGTCCGCAATAAGGCTATTCAGCTTGCATCTTCGACACGGACATCTTATCTCCGTCTCGTTCTTTTGAAGCATCTCGGCCTTCGCGGACCTCAAAAACCTATTCATGATGCCTTCGGTCATCGTGCGGACCATGGTCGCCTGCGGGGTAGAGCAAAACGATATTTTAGAACCAAGAAAAAATTTGGCCTGACTTTCCCTAAAAATAGGACCAAAAAGAATGCTTAATGCCAAAATTCTCGCCGAAACGGAAATGAATCAACATTCCGGCAAAATATTGGCAACTATCGCATTTCAAATACTGGTACACCTCCAAACACAAACACATATGCAACACCACGAACATACATAGATCTAGCTAGGCCATAAAAAGTGCATGTGCACATTGTTGTAGGGAGAACAACATAAATATAGCTTCCCCCTTACTTACCTAGCAAAACAAGGTAACTTAACCACTTAATTTGAATGAATCTATGGTGGAAATGAGGTGAAAAAGAGGAGGCACCCGAGACAAGGAGGAGGCGGTGGAGAGAATGAAGTGGGGAGAAAGTGAGTGTGGGAGGAGAGGTTGTCCAAAATATCTTGTTGCTGCCCACTTACTAATGGCGCACCAGCAACAAATGCGCCATTAGTAATCCAGGTTACTAATGGCGCACCCCCTGGTGGTGCGCCATTAGTACTTTTGCAAAAAAAGGAATAAAAACAATAATAAAAAAAATAACATTAGTGGCACACCTTCTGGCTGGTGCGCCATTACTAGTTACAACTAGTAATGTCGCACCACCAGTGGATGCGCCATTAGTATGTTTGGACGGGCGCACTAGTTCAAAAAAAATTGGTACTAACGGCGCACCGTGGGCAGGGTGCGCCATTAGTAGCTTCAACACTAATGGCGCATCAGAAGGTGGTGCGCCATTAGTATATACTAATGGCGCACCACATGTCTGGTGCACCATTAGTGTCATTTCCATCTATAGCCCTTTTCCTAGTAGTGAACCGGACATTAAGAAATTCCCATCTGCCTATAACCGCAGGCACGGCTTTCGAAAGATTATACCCTACAGGGGTGTCCCAACTTAGCCCATGACAAGCTCTCGCGATCAATGAAGGAATAGACCTTCTCCCAGGAAGACCCGATCAGACTCGGAATCCCGGTTTACAAGACATTTCAACAATGGTAAAACAAGGCCAGCAAGACCGCTCGATGCGCCGACAATCCCGATAGGAGCTGCACATATCTCGTTCTCACGGCAACACCGGATGAACACTACGTACAACTAAAACCAGCCCTCGAGTTTCCCCGAGGTGGCGCTGCAAGTGGCTCTGGTTCGGACCAATACTTAGACAAGCACTGGCCCGGGGGGGAGGCTGTAATAAAGATGACCCTTGGGTTAATTACTCCCAAGGGAAATATAGGTGGTGGTGAGGCAAATGGTAAAAGTCAATGTTGGGCCTTGCTAGAGGAGTTTTATTCAAAGCGAACTGTCAAGGGGTCCCATAAATCACCCGACCGCGTAAGGAACGCAAAATCCGGGAACATAACATCGGTATGACGGAAACTAGGGCGGCAAGAGTGGAACAAAACACCAGGCATAAGGCCGAGCCTTCCACCCTTTACCAAATATATAGATGCATTAATAATATAAGAGATATTGTGATATCCCAACATAATCCTGTCCACCATGGAGCAATCTTCAACTTCACCTGCAACTAGCAACGCTATAAGAGGGGCTGAGCAAAGAGGTAACATAGCCAAACAACGGTTTGCATAGGAAAGGTGTCAAAGGTTAGAGGTTCATGGCATCATGGGATGGCTCGACAAACAGATGATGGGTAGCGCAGCAAAGCGATAGAACGAAGCAACTAGCATAGCAATGATAGTAGTGATATCCAGGGTAACGGTCATCTTGCCTGAAATCCCGCTAGGAAGAAGAACGAGTCCATGAAGAAGACAGATGAACGTAGTCGAACGAATCCTCACAACTCCGGAACGAAACCGAAGGCAGCCTGGAAAGAAGCAAACAACAAGGTAAACACACAAGCATAATCATGGCATGATGCACAAGCAAATATGATGCATGTCCGGTTTAAAGAGGCATGTCATGGCAAAGTGCAACAAACATACTACAAGTTA
Source organism: Triticum aestivum (assembly GCF_018294505.1). NCBI lineage: Eukaryota > Viridiplantae > Streptophyta > Magnoliopsida > Poales > Poaceae > Triticum > Triticum aestivum. Next base: position 550,602,143 of record NC_057795.1, on the reverse strand, counting down.
AGTGGAGCTCAATATGCAACGAGATGCATGTTGACAAAACACCACATTGACATATTTAGTTGATCTCGTTTAAGCTACCAAACACTATTAAATGTTGTTAAACATGGCAATAGGTGAAGCATAAGAAAACTACCTAACTAGGCAAGTTTAAATGAGGCCGGAAGTAACAAACAACAATTCCGGAAAATCCCCATATGCAAATTATGAATTTGGTACTGTTCTGCCCTAAACACAATTTTAAAGTTGTTAGACATGCAAAACAATGCCACCATGTTAAACTAGGCATTTTTCCAGCCCATTTACATATAAAGAACATTTAATTCCGAGCTACGGATATTTAGTTATGAAATAAATCATTTTAACATGGCATTTATGCAAATTAACTCAAAAAACACATTTAAACAATTTTAACATGGGTGGAAGTTGCATATTATTAAACTAGATGAAATTCTAAGCATATTGCACATAAGACATGTTTTATTTTGATGCATGGTTAAATAGTTATTAGAAGTTTAAAACAGGGGCATTTTCTGTAATTATTAATGCACTGGTTTAAATCGCAAAATCCGTCCAGGGAAAAAAACAATGAGATGGGCCAAATCTAGCTGGCCCAAGAGTGCACAGGGGGAGGGCTGAGGGGACGGCTCACCATGGGCCAAGCCCAGGTCGGTGGAGATGGCCGAAGTAGGCCGAGGAGGAGGAGTCGGGCTGGGTCGGCTTGGAAAGCCCACGTGCGCGAGGGGGGAGGCAGCCCACGAGCGGGCGCTCGTCCCCACTCCCGAGCAGGACGAGGACAAGGCGTCGGCGGGGCTTGAACTCCGGCGACAGCTCGAGGCGACGGCGAGGCAGGGGAGGAGGCCAAGTGGCGGCGGTGGAGCGGATCTGGCAGCAACAAGTGGCGGGTGGAGGCTGGACAGAGGTAGGGGAAGGGCTAGGAGATGCCCAAATTGGCATGAGGGGTGTTTATATAGGGTAAGGCTAGGGTTAGGGGGGGTTTTGGAGGGGTTTCGGAGCCTCGGATCGCCATCGGCGGCACCGAATCGGAGAGGGACTAGGAGAGGGGTTGGTGGGCTGTGTAGATGGGCTAGGCTAGAAGGAGAGAAGAGATAGCAGCCCGGCACGGGTTTTCGGAGACCGAAACATCCGACGAATATACAGACTATATCGCGGTTATATATTTAACGGTTGGGCAGTCAAACGAACTCCGAATGCGATGAAACTTGGCAGGCGCTCTGTCTACACTATAATAAGACCGCACGACAAGTTGCAACCCATTCTGAGAACATTTTTATGCCACTTATAAAATAATATTTCGGAGGTGCCGCGGGCGCGTGCGAGTGTGGTCGGGCTCAGAACGGACAACGGAGAGAACCGGCGGAACCCGAACGGATGCATGTTTTATGAAAACGATGCTGATGCAATGCGCATGATGCTATGAGACGAGATGCATAACAAGAACAAATGCAAAACAACAGACAAAAACCCAACCACGGAGGAAATAATAAATCACATCTCCGGAAAAGGCAAGAGTTGGAGTTACGAATATGGAAAGTTGTATCCGGGGCGTTACAACACTCCACCACTACGACAGGATCTCGTCCCAAGATCTAGGATGGCACCGTAGGGAAAAGGAAGAGGAAGATAAGCAGTAAAACTAAGTTGCTTCTTCGACCAATGAGTGAAACCACAAACCTTGAGAGGTTGAGCAATTAGAGATGAACGAGATTGAAAACAATCCGTTAGAAAAGAGGAACAAGGAACATTACGATAACTTGAAGGTTGCAAAGGCATGAATCAAGAGTTTAATGGACAAGATAGAATTCGAAACCACTCCGGTTAAAACAAGAGGAGAGAGGAAGAATTCGGGCAGCACTCCGGTTGAACATGGAAGGAATAGAACATGAACATGAGAAGATGGGATGATACTTGATGAAATCAACAACACACTGCCTCCGGAACTATTGAAAGAATGGCATAATGGGTAAGAAGGATTTCAGACAGCTCTCCGGTTGAGGAAGGAGGCAAAACTTGATAAGATGAGGGAACTCGAATGAAAACACGACACGCCGGTTAAATGGATAAGAAAGAAAAGAACACGATCCTCATAATTCGAGATGATGAGTGAAAAGAGCAGCATCACAATGCCTCCGGGAGAAAGAATAGAAGATAGATCATTGAAATAAAAGAATGGAGAAGAAAATGCCAACTTGTGCCACAAATGAGCTTGGAAAGCATCCTTGCAAAGAAGAATAGAACGTAGTTGTTGGAAAACCAACAACGAAACGAATAAACTTGTAGTGGGCTTATGGAAACATCTCAAAGCTTGAAGTGAAATTCTGCCACTAACGAAAAACAATTGCTTGTTTGAGATCGAAGAAGAGATGAAAACTGCTTTTGCCGAGAGGATAGGAGAAAAATTGAATCATTGATAAGCACCACAAATAGCAACACTCCTTAGGGAAGGCTTTAGGTGAAATCTATACCAAGATAACTCCAACGAAGAGATTGATGGATTTAAAATACCTCATTCTTGAGAACATGTGAATCAAGAAACACGAACTCGAAATTTTCAAGAATGACATAACACCACCTCAAATGATAAGGTAGAAAGAATTGCACTTTGGAATGCAAGAAGAAGAATACTTGAGCTCCTCAAAACAAAACGTGTGTTGAAAACCATGTTTATTTTAGAGTAAAGCTTGACGGATCATAACTTCGATAGAAATCTTGAAGAACAATTGAAGAATGAAAAGAATCCTTGACGAACCACCATGTTGAGCCTTCGTGAGAACTCCGGTAATAAAATCAAAGGATGATAACAAAGAAAGAGAAGTTGAGAACACAAGGTGAAGCCTTGCGATGATTTAGATGGAGTTTTGCGATGAGATACTACGGAAAACTTCAAACTCCGGAAAAGAAAAGATGAACACTAGAACCTAGAATTACTTCATCATGAACAATCTCCGGAAGAAGGAATTAATCACTTGGATGAAACAAGAATTAGAATTATGTCATGCCTATCCTTCACCAATTTAAATTGATGACAAGCAACGGATTTGGCATACTACTTATTCTCGTAGAAAGAATTAAGAGAGATATGGCGCAAACTTGAGAAGGTCTTGATGGAACCACCGGTGGGATTGAAACAACGAAAGAATGGATGAATTGATAAGATAACGAAGAAAGTGAAATCTTGAACGAACCATCGAAAGAATTGAAAATGAATGTAGCAAAGGCACAATTCACCGGGAAGAATTGGAAAACGAATGAAGATACTTGAGGGGATTTAGATACAAGAGAACGAAGAGGTCATGAACTGATTAGAGGATATTTGAACAATTCACCGGTAAGATTTGGAGAATGATAGCTACATGTTGCGAATGAAGAATTATGACATGATGGCCTTTGGAGGAAAGAAATGGAAACAACTCATGAAATGCTCCGGATGGTAAGAATAGAAATCTCACAATCAAAACAATTATGAGGATAGCATGAAACTAGAACCATGAATCTTCAAGAGAATGGAGCAAGATTTAAGAGAAAGTCTTCTTCGGTCTTCACATGTTGAGAATGATGATGAGAACCACCGTGAATTGTTGAGATACTCTAGGAGAATGAAAAGAGAAGGGGGTTGAGCCAACGATGAAAAGAGGTTGAAAGATCTTGGAGAAAGACATATGACTGATGATAATTCATTCTTACGTCAAACTTCGAAAGACTTTGGGAATGGCTCCGGGAAAATTAGAAGAGTCAGGTAAGATCCTAGAAAAAGACCTGTGGGTTATGGGCCCACTCAAAAGAAACATCGTTGAACAATTGATTGAAAGGGGGGATTGCACCGGTTGAATTAAATGACTTGAATGAGATAATTATCTCCAAATAGATTCAACGGATTAAGAATGGAAACACAAATCTTCTGAGATATCTTCAACACTCCAGAACAAATGAATAGGAAGAAGTGAATGATAAAGAGGTGCATCGGCAAGAGAAGACATTTGAAACAAAGAAAGGATATGATCGACAAAGCTTGAATTAATTCCACCGGAAAGGAATACGAGAATGAAGATTGATAAACTTGAAGCTTGTGAGCATCTTCACAAGGGATCACCGGATCAAAACATTGATTGAAAAGAGTGAAGAGACTTCACATGAATAAATGGATACTTGATTAGGAAATCTGGGTCCTTGAAGAAAAAGGGTGGGAGGGCGGGAAAAACAAAAGCAACTTGGGGACGGATGAAACAAACACCGTTGAGAAAACTTAGAATTGATCTCACAAATGTTGAAATGATCGGATCCACTTGAAGAGAAGCACACCGGTTGAAAAGAATTGACATGACCATCTCGATGATCAAAAGGATTAGTACTCCCATAGAAATATGAGAACACCATTTAGAAAAGGTATGGAATCAACACCTGACATTGAAGCAACTCAAATACCACAACTCGAAACAAAACAAAGGATTGGCTTGCAGAATAAGCCGGAACAAACATATGATAGAGATTTCGTCCGAAGTTTTCGTGGTGGGGCCCACACGGGCTCGATTGTACAGCACCATCATGTACAAGGCAGTGCACATGACATACGAAGTGTCCCTGAACCAGCATAGCCAAGGGTTCTTTAAGACACAATGAGACCACTGTAAAAACGACCGTGGAAAGGCGGACCACTAGACGTCGAACCCTAATCTCATATCATGCATCTGTCGAAAAGATATTCTAGGAGCTACTTGAATTCCCACCTATAAAACTCCCGAAACTTTCTAGTTATGCAATCTGGTGTTGGGGATACAGGGGAAGCAATATATCTCACCCAAACTAACAATACCTACATCCAAGTTGTATCCATCCGTCAACACATAACCAAGAAACCTTCAGAAATCGTGTACCTCAACCTTCGAAAAGCATCCGTTATACGAGTTATGGCAATACTCCCGAACTCCCTAGTACTTGGTGACGTCGAGGTTATCTCACCAACAACTGTATGAAAGAGATTTTCGATGTCGGCAAAACTCAGGTATTCCAGAACTGCAACGATAAAATTGTGACGACAACACCTCGGAGTTCAACTCCCCGGGTCAAAGCCACATAATAGACAGGAGGCACCAAGAACAATGTTCTCGTCACAAAACCATCGTAATGATTCCAAGATACCCGCGTGATCCTAAAAAAAATTCAGTGAAATTTGAGGAGAGGAAAGACAAAACATCTACGTCACGAGACCTCACCACAGCGACGAAGGGGCTGAGGAGTAAAAAGAATCCTACTCTCCGATATGTATAATCCTAAGACTCAAAATAGTTTTCTTCTAGACTCAACAACGGCCAACAATCAAGGGGGCTCCTATGGTCGGTCGAGGCTCTGATACCAACTTGTCACGCCCAATATGCGATACTATCCTAAAGAGACTCGAAGGTCCCACCAAGGATAGAACCGCATATTGAAACGCTTTTGCAAGGTGGATATCATTACATCAACATTACATAATAGATGGGGATACATACATAAGGCATACAATGCCACACGAATACAACAATATATCATACACAATATCAACATCCGACTACGGATGAAACACAAACAGAAGCTCAACCGACATCCACCCTGCTAGCCCAGGCTGCCGACCTGGAACCTATCCCCTGATCGAAGAAGAAGCAGAAGAACTCAACGCAAGCAAGCATCGCTCTCGCGTCATGATCATCGCATAACCTATACCTGCAACTGTTGTTGTAGTAATCTGTGAGCCACAAGGACTCAGCAATCCCATTACCATGGGTATCAAGACTAGCAAAGCTTAAAGGGAAAGGAAGGGGTAAAGTGGTGAGGCTGCAGCAGCGACTAAGCATATAAGGTGGCTAACCTACGCAAATAAGAGCGAGAAGAGAGCAAGCGGAACGGTCGTGAAGCTAGCAATGATCAAGAAGTGATCCTGAACTCCTACTTACGTCAAACATAACCCAAAGACCGTGTTCACTTCCCGGACTCCGCCAAGAAGAGACCATCACGGCCACACACGCAGTTGATGCGTTTTAATTCGGATCTGGTGTCAAGTTATCTACAACCGGACATTAAGAAATTCCCATCTGCCTATAACCGCAGGCACGGCTTTCGAAAGATTATACCCTGCAGGGGTGTCCCAACTTAGCCCATGACAAGCTCTCGCGATCAACGAAGGAATAGACCTTCTCCCAGGAAGACCCGATCAGACTCGGAATCCCGGTTTACAAGACATTTCGACAATGGTAAAACAAGACCAGCAAGACCGCTCGATGCGCCGACAATCCCGATAGGAGCTGCACATATCTCGTTCTCAGGGCAACACCGGATGAACACTACGTACAACTAAAACCAGCCCTCGAGTTTCCCCGAGGTGGCGCTGCAAGTGGCTCTGGTTCGGACCAACACTTAGACAAGCACTGGCCCGAGGGGGCTGTAATAAAGATGACTCTTGGGTTAATTACTCCCAAGGGAAATATAGGTGGTGGTGAGGCAAATGGTAAAAGTCAATGTTGGGCCTTGCTGGAGGAGTTTTATTCAAAGCGGACTGTCAAGGGGGTCCCATAAATCACCCGACCGTGTAAGGAACGCAAAATCCGGGAACATAACACTGGTATGACGGAAACTAGGGCGGTAAGAGTGGAACAAAACACCAGGCATAAGGCCGAGCCTTCCACCCTTTACCAAATATATAGATGCATTAATAATATAAGAGATATTGTGATATCCCAACATAATCCTGTCCACCATGGAGCAATCTTCAACTTCACCTGCAACTAGCAACGCTATAAGAGGGGCTGAGCAAAGAGGTAACATAGCCAAACAACGGTTTGCATAGGAAAGGTGTCAAAGGTTAGAGGTTCATGGCATCATGGGATGGCTCGACAAACAGATGATGGGTAGCGCATCAAAGCGATAGAACGAAGCAACTAGCATAGCAATGATAGTAGTGAGATCCAGGGTAGCGGTCATCTTGCCTGAAATCCTGCTAGGAAGAAGAACGAGTCCATGAACAAGACAGACGAACGTAGTCGAATGAATCCTCACAACTCCAGAACAAAACCGAAGGCAACCCGGAAAGAAGCAAACAACAAGGTAAACACACAAGCATAATCATGGCATGATGCACAAGCAAATATGATGCATGTCTGGTTTAAAGAGGCATGGCATGGCAAAGTGCAACAAAAAATACTACAAGTTAAGTGGAGCTCAATATGCAACGAGTTGCATGTTGACAAAATACCACATTGACATATTTAGTTGATCTTGTTTAAGCTACCAAACACTATTAAATGTTGTTAAACATGGCAAGAGGTGAAGCATAAGAAAACTACCTAACTAGGCAAGTTTAAATGAGGCCGGAAGTAACAAACAACAATTCCGGAAAATACCCATATGCAAATTATGAATTTGGTACTGTTCTGCCCTAAACACAATTTTAAAGTTGTTAGACATGCAAAACAATGCCACCATGTTAAACTAGGCATTTTTCCACCCCATTTACATATAAAGAACATTTAATTCCGAGCTACGGATATTTAGTTATGAAATAAATCATTTTAACATGGCATTTATGCAAATTAATTCAAACAACACATTTAAACAATTTTAACAAGGGTGGAAGTTGCATATTATTAAACTAGATGAAATTCTAAGCATATTGCACATAAGACATGTTTTATTTGGATGCATGGTTAAATAGTTATTAGCAGTTTAAAACAGGGGCATTTTCTGTAATTATTAATGCACTGGTTTAAATCGCAAAATCCGTCCAGGGAAAAAAACAATGAGATGGGCCGAATCTAGCTGGCCCAAGAGTGCACAGGGGAAGGGCTGAGGGGACTGCTCACCATGGGCCAAGCCCAGGTCGGTGGAGATGGCCGAAGCAGGCCGAGGAGGAGGAGTCAGGCTGGGTCGGCTTGGAAAGCCCACGTGCGCGAGGGGGGAGGCAGCCCACGAGCGAGCGCTCGTCCCCGCTCCCGAGCGGGACGAGGACAAGGCGGCGTCGGGCTTGAACTCCGGCGACGGCTCGAGGCGACGGCGAGGCAGGGGAGGAGGCCAAGTGGCGGCGGTGGAGCGGATCTGGCGGCGACAAGTGCCGGGTGGAGGCTGGACAGAGGTAGGGGAAGGGCTAGGAGATGCCCAAAATGGCATGAGGAGTGTTTATATAGGGTAAGGCTAGGGTTAGGGGGGTTTTGGAGGGGTTTCGGAGCCTCGGATCGCCATCGGACGGCTCCGGATCGGAGAGGGACTAGGAGAGGGGTTGGTGGGCTCTGTAGATGGGCTAGGCTAGAAGGAGAGAAGAGATAGCAGCTCGGCACGGGTTTTCGGAGACCGAAACGTCCGACGAATATACCGACTATATCGCGGTTATATATTTAACGGTTGGGCAGTCAAACGAACTCCGAATGCGATGAAACTTGGCAGGCGCTCTGTCTACACTATAATAAGACCACACGACAAGTTGCAACCCATTCCGAGAACATTTTTATGCCACTTATAAAGTAATATTTCGGAGGTGCCGTGGGCGTGTGCGAGTGTGGTCGGGCTCAGAACGGACAACGGAGAGCCGGCGGAACCCGAACGGATGCAAGTTTTATGAAAACGATGCCGATGCAATGCGCATGATGCTATGAGAAGAAATGAATAACAAGAACAAAATGCAAAACAACAGACAAAAACCCAACCACGGAGGAAATAATAAATCACATCTCCGGAAAAGGCAAGAGTTGGAGTTACGAATATGGAAAGTTGTATCCGGGGCGTTACATGGGGGCGCGGCCCCCCTCTCCCTTCCTTCCCTCTTCTCCTTTAGGTGGAAACCTACTAGTACTTGGAGTCCTAGTTGTATTCCCCTTCTCCCGGCGTGCCTAGCTTGGCCGGCCGGCCTCCCCCTCCCTTCTTTATATATGGGGGCAGGGGGGCACCCTAGGAGACAATTTTTTCCTTAGCCGTGTGCGGTGCCCCACTCCACAATTACACACGTCGATCATACCGCCGTAGTGCTTAGTCGAAGCCCTGCGCTGGTAACATCATCATCATTGTCACCACCTTGTCGTGCTGACGGAACTCACCATCGTCCTCAACTGGATCAAGAGCACGAGGGATGTCATCGAGATGAACGTGTGTTGAACACGGAGGTGCCTTATGTTCGGTACTTGGATCGGTTGGATCACGAAGACGTTCGACCACATCAACCGCATTACTAAACGCTTCCGCTTTCGGTATACGAGGGTACGTGGACAAACTCTCCCCTCTCATTGCTATGCATCTCCTAGATAGATCTTGCGTGATCGTAGGAAAATTTTGAAATTACTACATTCCCCAACAATGGCATCTGAGCCAGGTCTATACGTAGATGTTTTATGCATGAGAAGAACACAAAGAGTTGTGGGTGATAATAGTCATACTTCTTACCACCAACATCTTACTTTGATTCGGCGGTATTGTTGGATGAAGCGGTATGGACCAACATTACATGACCGCATTTATGAGACTGGTTCGACCGACGTGCTTTTGCACATAAGTGGCTGGCGGGTGTTTCTTTCTCCAACTTTAGTTGAATTGAGTTTGACTAAGACTGGTCCTTGTTGAAGGTTAAAACAGCACACTTGACGAAAAATCATTATGGTTTTGATGCGTAGGTAAGAATGGTTCTTGTTAGAAGCCCGCTGCAGCCACGTAAAATTTGCAACAACAAAGTAGAGGACGTCTAACTTGTTTTTGCAGGGCTTGCTTTGATGTGATATGGTCAAGACATGATGTGATATAAATTGTTGTATGAGATGATCATGTTTTGTAACAGAGTTATCGGCAACTGGCAGGAGCCATATGGTTGTCGCTTTATTGTATGCAATGCAATCACCATGTAATTGCATTACTTTATCACTAAGTGGTAGTGATAGTTGTAGAAGTAATAGTTGCGAGACGACAACGATGCTACGATGGAGATCAAGGTGTCGCGCCGGTGATGATGGAGATCATAACGATGCTTCGGTGATGGAGATCATGAGCACAAGATGATGATGGCTGATACGTCTCCAATGTATCTATATTTTTTTATTTTTCCATGCTATTATATTATCTGTTTTGTATGTTTAATGGGCTTTAATATGCTCTTTTATATTATTTTTGGGACTAACCTAATAACCGGAGGCCCGGTGCCAGTTTCTGTTTTTTAGCCTATATTAGAGTTTTGCAGAAAAGGAATACCAAACGGAGTCCAAACAGAATGAATCCTTCGCGATGATCTTTCTTGGATCGAAAGAAAACCAGAAGACTTGGAGTTGATGTCAGAAACGCCACGAGGCATCCACGAGGTAGGAGGGCGCGCCTAGGGGCGTAGGTGCGCCCCCACCCTCGTGGGCGCCTCATAGATCCACTGACGTACTTCTTTCACCTATATATACCCATATACCCTAGAAACATCAGGGGAAGCCACGAAACCACTTTTCCACCGCCGCAACCTTCTGTACCCGTGAGATCCCATCTTGGGGTCTTTTCCGGCAATCTGCCGGAGGGGGAATCGATCATGGAGGGCTTCTACATCAACACCATTGCCTCTCCGATGAAGCTTGAGTAGTTTACCACAGACCTTTGGGTCCATAGTTATTAGCTAGATGGCTTCTTCTCTCTCTTTTATTCTCAATACAAAGTTCTCCTTGATGTTCTTGGAGATCTATTCGATGTAGTACTTTTTTGCGGTGTGTTTGCCGAGATCTGGTGAATTATGGATTTATGAACTAGATTATCTATGAATATTATTTGGTGCTTCTCTGAATTCTTATATGCATGATTGGATATCTTTGAAGTCTCTTCGAACTATAGGTTTAGTTTGGCCTACTAGATTGATCTTTCTTGCAATGGAGAAGTTCTTAGCTTTGGGTTCAATCTTGGGCTTTCCTTTCCCAGTGACAGTAGGGGCAGCAAGGCACGTATTGTATTGTTGCCATCGAGTCTAAAAAGATGGGTTTTACATCATATTGCTTGAGTTTATCCCTCTACATCACGTCGTCTTGCTTAATGCGTTTCTCCATTCTTATGAACTTAATACTCTAGATGCATGCTGGACAGTGGTTGATGTGTGGATTAATAGTAGTAGATGCAAAATTGTTTTGGTCTACTTGACACGGACGTGATGCCTATATTCATGATCATTGCCTTAGATATCTTCATAATTATGCGCTTTTCTATCAATTGCTCAGCAGTAATTTGTTCACCCACCGTAATACATGCTATCTTGAGAGAAGCCACTAGTGAAACCTATGACCCTCGGGTCTCTTTTCTATTATATTACTTCTCTTTTACATTATATCGCATCGCGTTTACTATTTTGCAATCTTTACTTTCCAATCTATACAACAAAAATACCAAAAATATTTACTTTACTATCTTTATTAGATATCACTTTTGCGAGTGACTGTGAAGGGATTGACAACCCCTTTATCGCGTTGGTTGCAAGGTTCTTGATTGTTTGTGTAGGAACTAGGTGACTTGTGCGACGTCTCCTACTGGATTGATACCTTGGTTCTCAAAACTAAGGGAAATACTTACAGTAGTTTGCTGCATCACCCTTTCCTCTTCAAGGGAAAAACCAACACAAGCTCAAGAGGTAGCAAGAAGGATTTCTGGCGCCGTTGTCGGGGAGATCTACACCAAGTCAAGCCATACCATGTACCATCATAAACTCTTCTCCTCGCAGTACATTATTTGCCATTCGCCTCTCATTTTCCTTTCCCCCACTTCTAGAACGATTTACGAAAATCTTTGCCTTTTCTTCGCTCCTCTTCCGTTCATCTCTTTTCACTTGCTTCTTGTGTGACCATGTGTTAGATCATTTGTTTCGCCCTCATGGCTAGTCCTCCTATCATTGTTAGTACTCCCCGATAATGAAGTTCTCAATTTTAAACAAAGGGAGGGAGAAAATCTAAAAGATGCTTGGTATAGAATTTGCAATGCTCAAAATAGATCTACTAGAAAGCAATCCACTTCCGTTCTTCTTCGCAATTTTTAAGTAGGCATTACTCCTTGGAATAGATATGTTCTTGACACCATTACTAGAAGGAATTTCTTGGGAATCCATACTTTTGATTCTTACAATGCCATGGTAGATTTGTTAGGCCCACCACCTGTTTTGGTTAATGGAACTATTTTAACCTTGTAACATGTGATGCAAAGGCTTGATACTATCGAAAATAAAATTGCCACTATTGAGTTAATAGAAAATTTGGATAAAAAGGTCCATAACCAAATCGCTCAATATGGATCTAAGGTAGGAGTTACTTTAAAGAATCTTAGGGAAAAGGAACCCATAGTTAATGAAAAAATAGATCAAGATTCTACTAGAATTGTTAAACTCGAAGATATTATTACCAACTTACGCTCCGCTTTTTCTGCCATTAAAAACACCTCAAATCCTCCTCCCACCAAAGTTGCCAAGTTTATCTACGTTCCTAAGAATAAGGGTGAATCTTCTAGTAAGGAAAATGAAGATCTCAAATCAATAAGGGTTCACCCCAATTTTTTTGATATCATTAAGGAACCTTTTGCCACAAATGAATTCCTTGATTTCTTCCCTAGGAGTTTGATCATTAACAAAACCAAAGAAACTCCTAAGGGTTACGTGTGTTCAGTTGAATAATTACATACCAAAGATGGCAATGCCTAGATATATTCGTGTTTTTATGCCTAGCTAGGGGCGTTAAACGATAGCACTTGTTGGGAGGCAACCCAATTTTAGTTTTGTTCTTTGATTTTTGCTCCTCTTTAGTAATAAATAATTCTTATAGATTCTGTTTAGATGTGGTTTTATGTTTTAATTAGTGTTTGTGCCAAGTAGAACCTTTGGGAAGACTTGGGTGAAGTCTTTGCGATCTTGCTGTAAAAAACAGAAACTTTTGCGCTCGCGAGAATAGCTGTCATTTTTTACAGAAGAGTGATTTTAGGTTGATTATTTTTGCAGATGATTAATAGACAAATTACTCACGTCCACCAATTTATTTCAGGATTTTTAGAGTTACAGAAGTATTCGAAAGTTACAGATTGCTACAGACTGTTCTATTTTTCACAGATTCTGTTTTTCGTGTGTTGTTTGCTTATTTTGACGAATCTATGAGTAGTATTGGGGGGTATGAACCATAGAGAAGTTGGAATACAGTAGGTTTGACACCAATATAAGTAAATAATCATTTCATTGCAGTACCTTAAAGTGGTGGTTTATTTTGTTATACTAACGGAGCTCATGAGATTTTCTGTTGAAGTTTTGTGTTGTGAAGTTTTCAAGTTTTTGGGTAATTATTTGATGGATTTTGGGAATAAGGAGTGGTAATAGCCTAAGCTTGGGGATGTACAAGGAACCCCAAGGTAAAATTCAAGGACAACCAAAATCCTAATTTTGGGGATGCCCCGGAAGGCATCCCCTCTTTCGTCTTCATCTATCGGTAACTTTACTTGAGGATATATTTTTATTCACCACATGATATGTGTTTTGCTTGGAGCGTCTTGTATGATTTAAGTCTTTGCTTGTTAGTTTACCACAATCATCCTTGTTGTACACACCTTTTGGGAGAGACACGCATGAATCAGAATTTATTAGAATACTCTATGTGCTTCATTTATATCTTTTGAGCTAGACAATTTTTGCTCTAGTGCTTCACTTATATATTTTTAGAGCATGGTGGTGGTTTTATTTTATAGAAATTATTTATCTCTCATGCTTCACTTATATTATTTTGAGAGTCTTTTAGAACAGCATGGTAATTTGCTTTGGCTATAAAACTAGTCCTAATATGATGGGCATCCAAGATGGGTACGATAAAAACTTTCATATAAAGTGCGTTGAATACTATGAGAAGTTTGATTCGTGATGATTTTTTTGAGATATGAGGATGGTGATATTAGAGTCATGCTAGTAGAGTAATTGTGAATTTGAGAAATACTTGTGTTGAGGTTTGCAAGTCCCGAAGCATGCACGTATGGTAACCGTCGTGTCACAAATTTGAATCATGAGATGTTTCTTTGATTGTCTTCCTTATGTGTGGAGGTTGGGATCACACGATGGTTAACTCCTACCAACCCTTCCCCTAGGAGCATGTGCGTAGTGCTTGGTTTTGATGACTTGTAGATTTTTGCAATAAGTATGTGAGTTCTTTATGACTAATGTTGAATCCATGGATTATATGCACTCTCACCCTTCCACCATTGCTAGCCTCTCTAGTACCGCGCAACTTTCGCCGGTACCATAAACCCACCATTTACTTTCCTCAAAACAGCCACCATACCTACCTATTATGGCATTCCCCAATGCCATTCCGAGATATATTTCCATGCAACTTTCCACCATTCCTTTTATTATGACACACTTCATCATTGTCATATTGCCTTGCATGATCATGTAGTTGACATCGTATTTGTGGCAAAGCCACCATTCATAATTTTTTCATACATGTCACTCTTGATTCATTGCACATCCCAGTACACCGCCGGAGGCATTCATATAGAGTCATATTTTTTCTAAGTATCGAGTTGTAATCCTTGAGTTGTAAATAAATAGAAGTGTGATGATCATCTTTATTAGAGCATTGTCCCGTGTGAGGAAATAAAAAAGGACAAAGAAGCCAATGAAAAAAAAGAGGCCAAAGAAGCCAAACAAAAAAATGAGAGAAAAAGAGAGAAGGGACAATGCTACTATCCTTTTCCCACACTTGTGCTTCAAAGTAGCACCATGATCTTCATGATAGAGAGTCTCTTATTTTGTCACCTTCATATACTAGTGGGAATTTTCATTATAGAACTTGGCTTGTATATTCCAATGATGGGCTTCCTCAAAATACCTAGGTCTTCGTGAGCAAGCAAGTTGGATGCACAACCACTTAGTTTCTTTTGTTGAGCTTTCATACATTTATAGCTCTAGTGCATCTGTTGCATGGCAATCCCTACTCACTCACATTGATATCTATTGATGGGAATCTCCAAAGCCCATTAATACACCTAGTTGATGTGAGACCATCTTCCTCTTTTTTGTCTTCTCCACAACCACCACTCTATTCAACCTATAGTGCTATGTCCATGGCTCAAACTCATGTATTGCGTGAAAGTTGATAAAAGTTTGAGAATACTAAAGTATGAAACAATTACTTGGCTGAAACCGGGGTTGTGCATGATTTGAACATTTGGTGTGATGAAGATGGAGCATAGCCAAACTATATGATTCTGTAGGGATGAACTATCTTTGGCCATGTTATTTTGAGAAGACATGATTGTTTGTTACTATGCTTGAAGTATTATTATTTTTATGTCAACATTAAACTTTTATCTTGAATATTTTGGATCTAAACATTCATGCCACAATAAAGAAAATTACAGTGATAATTATGTTAGGTAGCATTCCACATCAAAAATTCTGTTTTTATCATTTACCTACTCGAGGACGAGCAGGAATTAAGCTTGGGGATGCTTGATACATCTCCAACGTATCTATAATTTTTGATTGTTCCATGCTATTATATTATCTATTTTGGATGTTCAGTGGACTTTATTATTCTTGTTTATACTATTTTTGGGACAAACCTTTTAATTAGAGTCCCAGTGCCAGTTTCTGTTTTTTTTTGCCTATTTTAGAGTTTTGTAGAAAAGGAATACCAAACGGATTCCAAACAGAATGAAACCTTTGCGATGATCTTTCTTGGACCAAAAGCAAACTAGAAGACTTGGAGTTGAAGTCAGAAATGCCACGAGGCATCCACGAGGCAGGAGGGCGCGCCCAGGGGGGTAGGCACGCCTCCCACCCTCGTAGCTCCACCGACGCACTTCCTTCGCCTATATATACCATTATACCCTAGAAACATCAGGGGGAGACACGAAACCACTTTTCCACCGCCACAACCTTCTGTATCCGTGAGATCCCATCTTGGGGCCTTTTCCGGCGATCTGCCGGAGGGGGAATCGATCACAGAGGGCTTCTACATCAACACCATTGCCTCTCCAATGAAGCGTGAGTAGTTTACCATAGACCTTCGGGTCCATAGTTATTAGCTAGATGGCTTCTTCTCTCTCTTTGATTCTTAATATAAAGTTCTCCTCGATGTTCTTGGATATCTATTCGATGTAATACTTTTTTGCGGTGTGTTTGCCGAGATCCGATGAATTGTGGATTTATGAACAAGATTATCTATGAATATTATTTGGTTCTTCTCTGAATTCTTATATGCATGATTTGATATCTTTGCAAGTCTCTTCGAATTATCGGTTTAGTTTGGCCTACTAGATTGATCTTGCTTGCAATGGGAGAAGTGCTTAGCTTTGGGTTCAATCTTGCGGTGTCCTTTCCCAGTGACAGTAGGGGCAGCAAGGCATGTATTGTATTGTTGCCATCGAGGATAAAAAGATGGGGTTTATATCATATTGCTTGAGTTTATCCCTCTACATCATGTCATCTTGCTTAATGTGTTACTCCGTCCTTATGAACTTAATACTCTAGATGCATGCTGGATAGCGCTCGATGTGTGGAGTAATAGTAGTAGACGCAGAATCGTTTCGGTCTACTTGATACGGACGTCATGCCTATATTCATGATCATTGCCTTACATATCTTCTTGATTATGCACTTCTCTATCAATTGCTCGACAGCAATTTTTTCACCCACTATAATACATGCTATCTTGAGAGAAGCCACTAGTGGAACCTATGGCCCACGGGTCTCTTTACTATTATATTACATCTCTTTTCCATTATATTGCATCGCGTTTACTATTTTGCAATCTTTACTTTCCAATCTATACAACAAAAATACCAAAAATATTTACTTTACTATCTTTATTAGATCTCACTTTTGCGAGCGACCGTGAAGTGATTGACAACACCTTTATCGCGTTGGTTGCAAGGTTCTTGATTGTTTGTGCAGGTACTAGGTGACTTGTGCGTCGTCTCCTACTGGATTGATACCTTCGTTCTCAAAACTTAAAGGAAATACTTATGCTACTTTGTTGCATCACCCTTTCCTCTTCAAGGGAAAAACCAACGCAAGCTCAAGAGGTAGCAATGGCCATATCATGTCACATGTTTTTATTGCATGTGATGTTTATCTTTTATGCATATTATTTTGATTAGTACGGCGGTAGCATTATAAGATGATCCCTTACTAAATTTCAAGGTATAAGTGTTCTCCCTGAGTATGCATCGTTGCTACAGTTCGTCGTGCCGAGACACCACGTGATGATCGGGTGTGATAAGATCTGTGTTCATATACAACGGGTGCAAGCCAGTTTTGCACACGCAGAATACTCGGGTTAAACTTGACGAGGCTAGCATATGCAGATATGGCCTCGGAACATGGAGACAGAATGGTCAAACGTGAATCATATAGTAGATATGATCAACATAGTGATGTTCACCATTCAAAACGACTCCATCTCACGTGATGATCGGACATGGTTTAGTTGATTTGGATCATGTGATCATTTAGATGACTAGAGGGATGTCTATCTAAGTGGGAGTTCTTAAGTAATATGATTAATTGAACATTAATTTATCATGAACTTAGTCCTGATAGTTATTTTGCATGTCTATGTTATTGTAGATCAATGGCCTATGCTACCGTTCCTTTGAATTTTAATGCGTTCCTAGAGAAAACTAAATTGAAAGATGATGGTAGAAATTACACGGACTGGGTCCATAACTTGAGGATTATCCTTATTGCTGCACAGAAGAATTACGTCCTGGAAGCACCACTAGGTGTCAGGCCTGCTGCAGATGCAACTGCAGATGTTAGGAACGTCTGGCAGAGCAAAGCTGATGACTACTCGATAGTTCAGTGTGCCATGCTTTACGGCTTAGAATCGGGACTTCAAAGATGTTTTGAACGTCATGGAGCATATGATATGTTCCAAGAGTTGAAGTTAATATTTCAAGAAAATGCCTGAGTTGAGAGATATGAAGTCTCCAACAAGTTCTATAGCTGCAAAATGGAGGAGAATAGTTCTATCAGTGAACACATACTCAGAATGTCTGGGTACCATAACCACTTGACTCAGCTGGGAGTTAATCTTCCTGATGATAGTGTCATCGACAGAGTTCTTCAATCACTGCCACCAAGCTATAAAGGCTTCGTGATGAACTATAATATGCAAGGGATGAACAAGACAATTCCTGAGCTCTTCGCGATGCTAAAGGCTGCGGAGGTAGAAATCAAAAAGGAGCATCAAGTGTTGATGTTCAACAAGACCACTAGTTTCAAGAAAAAGGGCAAAGGGAAGAAGGGGAGCTTCAAGAAGAACGGCAAGACAGTTGCTACTCAGGAGAAGAAACCCAAGTCTGGACCTAAGCATGAAACTGAGTGCTTCTACTGCAAAGGGACTGGTCACTGGAAGCGGAACTGCCCCAAGTATTTGGCGGACAAGAAGGATGGCAAAGTGAACGGTATATTTGATATACATGTTATTGATGTGTACCTTACTAATGCTAGTAGTAGCGCCTGGGTATTTGATACTGGTTCTGTTGCTCATATTTGCAACTCGAAACAGGGGCTCCGAATTAAACGAAGATTGTCTAAGGACTAGGTGACGAAGCACATCGGAAATGGTTCCAAGGTCGATGTGATCGCCGTTGGCATGCTACCTCTACATCTACCTTCAGGATTAGTTTTAGACCTGAATAATTGTTATTTGGTGCCAACGTTGAGCATGAACATTATATCTGGATCTTGTTTGATGCGAGGTGGTTATTCATTTAAATCAGAGAATAATGGTTGTTCTATTTATATGAGTAATATCTTTTATGGTCATGCACCCTTGTTGAGTGGTCTATTTTTATTGAATCTCGATCGTTGTGATACACATGTTCATAATATTGAAGCCAAAAGTTGCAAAGTTGATAATGATAGTGCAACTTATTTGTGGCACTACCATTTAGGTCATATTGGTGTAAAGCGCATGAAGAAACTCCATGTTGATGGGCTTTTGGAATGACTTGATTATGAATCACTTGCTGCTTGCGAATCACTTGATTGTGAATCACTCCGGAACAATGGAACGAGCTACTGACTTATTGGAAATAATGCATACTGATGTATGTGGTCCAATGAGTGTTGAGCCTCGTGGCGGGTATCGCTATTTTCTTACCTTCACAGATGATTTGAGCAGATATGGGTATATCTACTTAATGAAGCATAAGTCTAAAACGTAAAGTTCAAAGAATTTCAGAGTGAAGTGGAAAATCATTGTAACAAGAAAATAAAGTTTCTACGATCTGATCGTGGAGGAGAATATTTGAGTTATGAGTTTGGTCTTCATTAGAAACAATGTGGAATAGTTTCGCAACTCACGCCACCTGGAACACCACAACGTAATGGTGTGTCTGAACGTCGTAACCATACTATATTGGATATGGTGCGATCTATGATGTCTCTTATTGATTTACCACTATCGTTTTGGGGTTATGCTTTAGAGACGGCTGCATTCACGTTAAATAGGGCACCATCAAAATCCGTCGAGACGATGCCTTATGAACTGTGGTTTGGCAAGAAACCAAAGTTGTCATTTCTCAAAGTTTGGGGCTGTGATGCTTATGTGAAAAAGCTTCAACCTGATAAGCTCAAACCCAAATCGGAGAAGTGCGTCTTCATAGGATACCCAAAGGAAACTGTTGGGTACACCTTCTATCACATATCCGAAGTCAAAATATTTGTTGCTAAAAATGGATCCTTTCTATAGAAGGAGTTTCTCTCAAAAGAAGTGAGTGGGAGGAAAGTAGAACTTGGTGAGGTAATTTTACCTTCTCCTGAATTGGAAAGTAGTTCATCACGGAAATCAGTTCCAGTGATTCCTACACCAATTAGTGAGGAAGCTAATGATGATGATCATGAAACTTCATATCAAGTTACTACCGAACCTCGTAGGTCTTCAAGGGTGCGATCCGCACCAGAGTGGTACAGTAATCCTATTCCGGAAGTCATGTTACTAGACCATGATGAACCTACAAACTATGAGGAAGCGATGATGAGCCCAGGTTCTGCGAAATGGCTTGAGGCCACGAAATCTGAGATGGGATCCATGTATGAGAACAAAGTGTAGACTTTGGTGGATTTGCCCGATGATTGGTAAGCCATAGAAAATAAATTGATCTTCAAGAAGAAGACTGACACTGACCACTACTAGAAAAACCCCTACTAATGGCGCACCTAGTATGGCTATTAGTGGCGCATCTGTGGTGCGCCATTAATAGCACGCCATTAGTAATTTTTACTAATGGCGCACCACCTGGTGCGCCATTAGTATCTGGTATACTAATGGCGCACCTCGGGTGCGCCATTAGTATAGGCCAGGGTGCGCCATTAGTATGCCTCCCAGGGGCCATGTATACCCAGGTGCTTTGGCATACTAATGGCGCACCACCTCTTGATGCGCCATTAGTAACCGCGGCATACTAATGGCGCACTGCCCAGTGATGCGCCATTAGTATGCACTGTCATACTAATGGCGCACTGTCATGTGATGCGCCATTAGTATGAATATTAGGTTTTTTTATTTTTTTATTTTCTATTTTTTGCACAGGTTACAAAATGTATAGTTTGACAAAATATAGACAGCACACATCAACAACAGATTCATCAAGTACAATAGAAGATTAGTCTTTGAATACAATTCATCATATTAGTCTCCGAATACAATTCATCATATTAGTCTCCGAATTGAAAAGACCGAACAAAGATAGAACATTATATTACAAGTCTCGAGACCGCGAGTAGCGAGTCTGTCTTAACATTACAAGTCGATATCGATCATCTAAACTACCATCACATAGAAGAGAGCTGCGGTCATCACGATGAGCATCATCACGATGAAACTCGTCTTCATCCGGTTGCTCCAACGCTCCCTCCCCTCTCCCGCTAGATAGTGGGCGTATCTAGATTCGGCCTCGGCCCTAGTGGTGTACCCTTTGTAACTATTACCACTGAATCGGTGAACCTGTCTCCGACACTCCTCCCAGTCATCGTAGACTCCGGGAACCTTACCCTTGTACACGACATACGTCGGCATCGCTATGCACTAGCCAAACGAAACGTTAGTACCAATTCACAGACAATACATAAGCAATATATAAGTATGCAACAGAACGATCGGAAGAGAAAAGCAAGACATTAATAGCATCGATTACATCTAAGTTGAACGACTCTCGAAACCAAAGAGACATACTACAAGTTCATTAAAGTTTAATTACAACATGAGCCAATCGATGTTTCAGAACTAGACAACTCGACTCAAGGGACCGGAGAGTGGATGAAGCCGCCGTCTATCGTGGGAGTCATAAAAGACTGGGCGTTGTCATCCTGCATTTGTAGCATTGTGTCGATGTCACTGTTGGACGGTTGATTTCTGAGGTAGAACTGCCCCGAGGTACGAAGGACATCTTGATGGATGATTTCCGCAAACTCCGACTGGATGCGAAAGAATTCTTGTCGGAGGTCCGTGTCCTGGATTGCCGACACGCTCGCGGCCCAATCTTTGAGTTTACTCGGTAGCAGAAGTTGATGATGGTCCCGTACGATCGCTCGCATGTGATGGATGGCGTAGTAGGCACCCTTCTGACCGCCAGGCGGCTGCTTGACGCAGCAGAACGTCGTATTGTGGGAGAACACGTGCTTGCCGTACTTACGAATAGGCCTGGTGAAGGTGCCTCCGGATTGGGCGTAGCCGGGGAGAACATCATCAAGAACCTTCTTGACATTTGTGTAGTCTACGTTCGACTGACGGTCCGGGTCGAAATACGTGGCCATGGAATATTTGGGGCTTAGGAGGATGAGTGTGCAACGTGTGTCACTTCAGAAAACACGGAATGTTAAATGAAAAACGATCGAAATGTAAGAATTCATATGTTACGGGCCGGTTGAGGGGAGGACTTACTCGGGAAAGTAAGGCACGAGGAAGTTATCCTTATCTTGGTTTGCTAGAATGACGCCTTCGAGGTAAGAACTCGCGACTTGCCGGTCCCCAGCGCTGCCCAAGATCTTGGCATGCATGTAGAAGGGGTCGACTATCACGATGTCCGGGGTCTTGTCGCGAATGATCCGCATCTCCATACTTAGCGAAAATAGCCGAACGAAGGTGTAGTGCAGCGGATGAAGGTTCAACATAGCGTGGATGTCATCAAAACGCAGGACGATCGTACACCCGATGGAGTTATCCACAAAGACCTTGCCCTCTGGCACCTTGGCCGCAAAAACCGGGTATGCCACATCCTTCTCTCTGAGACGCCGCTTCTCCAAAGCAAGAACACTGTCATGCAGACTCCGCATAGCACCGGTTGTAGCATTGAGCATATTTGTCGGTAGCATCGCCCTACCCGCCACATGCACCCTCCTCGAGATATCCTGCGGTGAAGGTGGCCCGTCCTGAGCACGGATCATACTCCGTGCCGGTTGGCTCGCACCCTTCTTAGTCTTTCTTTTGCGTGCCTTCTTCTTCTCCTGTAATGGGACCGAGTTCTGCTCACAGACCGCCTTCTTGAGTGTGTTGGGGCTGATAATATTTCGCACCTCGCTTATCTGAGGCTCGGTGAAGTCGGCAGCTGGAGGCGTCTCCTGAGAGCTGAACGCCAGACGGCGCCTGTTGCAACTTGGCTTCTCCGCGGTACGAGCTAGATTGCACACGTCTTTTGTTGGGTTTGGTTCTTGAGAAGGAGGCCCCATGAAGTCGCCATCGTACCCATGCTCGGCAAAGTACTGATCGACATTGCCAAATGTATCATCATCGTCGTCGTCGTCGTTCTGATCCTGTGCCATATGCATGTTTGGATCCAGTGGCATAGGGATGTCCGGCACCGTTACGGCGGTCTTGCCATGGGGCCGACTTGGCGCCGGCACGACTGGCGGTGTTGTATTTGGGGTGGTGTCCCCCGCCCCCAAACGAATCTGGCTCTTCGGCCAAAGCAGGGGCCAGCTCAGGCAGGCGCTGAGGGTCATCACGTCTTCATCGTCGGCCCCGACGGGTCGAATCGGAGGTAACAAGTCGTCGCAGCCTGGCAGCACCCGAACCAGTTGAACCCTAAACAAGTTGGGTGGCATCTGGGTACCGTGGAACAAGGGGTTGCCCAGTTGAATGATTTTGCCCTTGGCGACATCGACCAACTCATTGTTCACGAAGTGGAGGAGAGTGCACGGAACGTCGACGGCGCCCTGCGAAAACATGTAGGGCGTCAGGGATGCCCAGTCAAAGGCAAGGAGATGAAGTCCTCGGCCGAGAGAGGCTTAATTAGTTACCGTGATGATGGCGTCGAGCTCGGCTAATGTCGAGGCACTGCCAACAGCGGGCGTGCAGTTGACGGAGGGGACGCTTGCTGAAGAGGTGTCGGCCGGCGTACACCCGGGTGCATTAAGCTCCCGTGCCGGCGTCGGAGACACCAATGCCGCCTCCGCCGGAGGCACCAATGGCCCCGCCATCGCATTATGCGAGTTGCTGGCCGTGAAGCTAGGAATCGGGGGCGGCCCCTGTTGGCCGCCCGCAATCCACGCACTCAACCCCGAGATCAAGGTAGGCACAAGGGCGGTGATCGTCGCTCCGAGTCGTTGTTCCACTTGCTCTTGGACAATCTCCGGAATCCGCGCCACCTGTGCCTTGAGTTCTTGAACCTCTCGCGTCTGGCTTTCTGAGCTGGTCTTTTTCTCCTTCCGCACACCAGCGGTATAGTATGACCCCCATTTTGTCGACAAGCCTTTGCCGGCCACACGACCAGCTGACGTCGACTTACTGAGCTTATCCTTGTTCTTCATTACATTCAACCCCCTATTTAGAGTGGTGTCCCAAGGGTTGCTCTTAGTCGACCCCGCGCTACTGCTTTCAGTCGCCTGCGGAAGGAATGTGAACCATTTAGAAATTTGGCTTCATTAATTAGAATGCAACCATATGGAGCTAAT
This sequence comes from Triticum aestivum, assembly GCF_018294505.1. NCBI lineage: Eukaryota > Viridiplantae > Streptophyta > Magnoliopsida > Poales > Poaceae > Triticum > Triticum aestivum. The sequence goes on along the minus strand of NC_057795.1, from coordinate 550,578,241 downwards.
TACGCAGGGGTGTATTCCTTACCAGAACAAGCTCAAGCTGCCTGGTCTTCGGATCCGTGGTAAGCTCCTTTGTTTTCGGGTCCTTCTTGTACCGTGCCCTGATAAAGTTCCTGGTCTGCTTGTCACCGTATGTATCGAAGAGGGGCGGTAGGCCTTGCTCGGCACGGTCCGCCTCCTCCTTGTCCCATATAGGCTCCGCCACTCTGTAACCGCCGGGACCGAGTGTGTGTTCCCCTATGTTCAGCTCCAGCATTTGTTTCCCCCACTCACTTGATTGGGAGCTTGCGGTGCTCGAGCAATTGATCTTGAAGTCGTTGTAGTCATCTTCGGTGATCGAAGGATTTTTCTCCTTGATCTTCTGATAACTCTCACCTTTCTCGATCATTCTCTTCACATTGCTTTTCCAAGTAGACAGGGCCTTGCTCATCTTCGTGAGGGCAGCATTGTTCACTTTATTCCCTTTGAGGCTTGTGTTTTCAAATTCAGCGGGGAACTTGTATCGTTCGTGCAGCTTCGTGAAGAGGAGGTTGCGCAAATTCCCTCGGTCAGGATGCCCCAGGTTCTCGGTGTTGATCGAGATGGTGCTCCGGACAATGCACCCGAGCTGAAGCGAGTACCCCTTGACTATTCGTTCGGGCGCCGTTGGATTCCCGTTGGAGTCCACTTCAGTAACTTCCTCCTTGAGGGCGCGGAGCACGATCGGGCGCCGGTCCTTCCGTTGCCTCTTCGGTTGGCTGCCATCTGTGCGTGCGCCGCCATCATCAGTGGTGGCATCCTCTGCGGCACCATCAGTGGTGGCATCAGTGTGGTCATCCTCGGCGGCACCATCCGTGGTCTCAGGATCGATGGGGAAGGCGGCGGCCTCATACAAGTGAGGTTGTTCCTCCATCTCCTGGGACAGCTCCCAGAATGCCTTGCCGCCCGAACCCCCGGCCTCATCGTTGTGGGCCATGTTTCTCTCTAAATAGAAACAAAGTTTGGTCAAAAAGTTGGTTATTGTCAAGGAACAAGATCATGGTCTCATCATTTAGGGTTTGTCGACACCGAGGCATCCTAAAATCTAAGCTTTTATCATTGAGGGTTTTTCGACGCCAAGGCACCCTAAAAGCCTAACCTTTCATCATTTCGGTTTTTATCGACACCGAGGCACCCTAAAAGCCATGCATTAGTCACAAGTACGCCGGGGCACTTGATCCTACTTAATTAACTACTAAGATACCCCGGCCCATGCATTAGTCACAAGTACCCCATATGTCCTATTTTTAGCAAAGTCATGCTAAAATTCACGGAAAATTTCAGCATGACCTTTACTGAAAATAGGACATATGGAGTACCCGAATTTCCTGGAACGGAAGTTAATCGACATTCCGGCAAACTCAAGGGCCTCTCGGGGTACCTGCAAAATCATTATCCCAGGTGGACATGGATGAATTGTCACATGTCACATGGATCCCACACCCACAGGAGCTGGTGAAGCTTCATGTGTATTTCACGAAAACCAGCCTGACTAAAGAGCTTTATGTAGAAAACAAATCACTCCACCAGCTCACACAGGATCATCCCTCTAAGCAATTACTCAAAATGGGCACTAGCAGCAAAATGAACATTTTACAATCTGAACTTTTTTTGTCATCATTTAACTTTGATCCAAATAGTATCAAAGTTCTTAGCAAGTAAGTAATACATGCCTGCTTGGCTAATTAGCAAGTAAGTAACTCTTACATTATCAAAGCTTGCCAGTTTCTGAAATCAATTACTGACAGGGAATAGCACAGGCACACAGCAAACCTATAACTTAATGATGGTTATTAGGGAAGACAGGAAATGAGGATGGACAGAACCATATGTTTGGGAAATGCAAATAGAAGTAGTGCTATGAGAGTAATTTTTTTTCAATTTTCATTGATGTTTCAAATTAGATCGGTGCACATGTGGCTGCAATTTCTATTGGTCATCCAAGATGGGTGTTCATAGTAAAGTACTGTATAGTGGCACTAACATAACCAAGGATTGCTTTTAAAAAAAACATAACCAAGAATCACCTTCCACGTGGCTTCTTCTCTTTAGCCTGGCTTCCTTCTGCAAAGTGGGCAAATACTTCTGTCTGTTGCAGTAGGTACTTCAGTCGCCCTTTCCCTTCTTGTTCTGTGATCAAAACCACGATGAGAATGCAATACACACCAAAGAATATCATATACAAGAATTGCAGAAATTAAATAAGGTCAGACCCACACTATCTATTCTTTCTTCATGGCAGAATATCATATACAAGCACGAATTTTGTTCACATTTATATAGCAACAAATATTTATACACTCATATAGTAGCACTAAGTATATTGCACTTAGAAGAAGATTTGCTTTTACATCCCACCCAACTTAACAATCTAGTAGAGTTGTGATTTATTAATAGTGTCTTTCCTTTGCAGGTTCATGTCAAGTCGATCGAGGATTTCGCGCAGCTGGGTTGTTTCGATGAGAACCAAGACAAGCAGCAGCCCACCAAAGCTTCTTCTACCCAGCAGCAAACACAACAAGAAGAAGTGCGGAACAATGTGATTCTAGTGCTAGTTACTACTGCTGCTGCTGGAAAGGGTGATGATTTGAATCTGATCAAAAGAGGAGGCTTCAAAGTAGAAGGTTGTTTCTGTCATGTTGAGGATTCAAGGAACCTGCCCTAGTGGTATCGTCTTGTTGTACAATTGTCCTTGCTACTGTAAATGGAAGGATCATCTATGCTTTCTCCAACACCCGGAGAAAAGCCACTACTTTGTTGCTAATGTCCTTGTCTCTATGAAAAGAGTAGGAGCATCATGTTTGGGGTCTGCGTAGTCAATTTTGAGAATCACTGTTGTGTTGAAGGTGGAGACGTTTCACTGAAATTTGGACAGTGGAAGGAAAGAACCATTGGAATTGGTGGAATCTGCAGACTGGAACCTTCTGTTGATCCTCTATGTTTATTTTCATCTGAGGCTTTACCTTATCTGTTGTTGTTCAACTTTGTGGCTGTTTAATATGAACAAGGTCTTCTTCTCAAAGGGCTTAATGGCTTGTTATAGTATATGGTTTCTATGCAGATATGTTCTGTTACACTACATCATGTTAAAAGGGATGAGAAAAGTGACCACAATATTTCCTGTCATTACATAAATAGAACTGAAAAGATTTCCAGATTTCATATCTAATAATGCCTGCTTTTTCTTTGTTAGTACAATCATCAAAACCATGAGGTATTTTTTAGAAGAAAATTGGTATATAACTGTCAGTCTGTCAGTATCTACTATCTAATACTAAATTTGATGAAATTGCACTTCTTGAAATCTGCAGTTGTGTTGCAATTTCTTATTTGCGCATTTGAAATCTTATCTATCTTGCTTGTTAGGTACAGATTGCACTCACAGTTATAAATTTTTGCAGATGCACAATCATGATAATCTAGACTTAGCACCATGCAAAATTTCCTTTTCTCCGCTATGTGTTTTCACAGAAACTACCTTGAGAAAGCCACTGATTCCATGATGCGCATAAGGGTTGTGTGACGATCCTTGTATAAGTTCTGTACTAACATGTTGCTCTTTTAGAGTTTATAATATTTTGAAGTGGACAAACTGAAGATTGGCTTTTTTAAGTGCAAAAAATGAAGATACATGCTATGTTATTGTGCAAAACGTTTACATTAACTCTGTGTAAGTGCAAGTGATGAAAATCTGCTCTCCTTATGAGAAAAAAATTGAATACATGCCCTGTTTATCTGAAGAATTGAATGAACATTGGCCCCGAAGCATTTTCTTGACTAAACTGTGCTCGTAATCCAATTTATGGCCTAATCTACTCAGATTTTACTCAATGACCATGTGCCTAGAGAAAAGGGGAAGAACAGAAGAGGAGGAAGAGTGTACCACGTCTGTAGTCGGGCTAAGCTGTCGCCGGTGACGGTAGAGACGAGCCTGGCTGACCGACCCGGGGCAGCGGCGTCGGGGCGGG
>NC_057795.1:550570003-550574084 GCF_018294505.1 Triticum aestivum | reverse complement strand
AGCGGCGTCGGGAGAGGAGAGGGAAAGGGGATCTAGGGCGAGGGAGAGGGCGAGGGAGAGGGAAGGCGAGGAGAGGGCGAGGGAGGGAGAGGGCGAGGGCGAGGGCGAGGGGGAGGGTCAGGGCAGCGGCGGCGGCGGCGGTGGATCGAGAGGGAGAGGGAACTAGCGAGGGGGAGAGGGAAAGGGGGGATCGGGCGAAGGGGGAGAGGGAAGGGGGGATCGGGCACAATACTAATGGCGCACCTCACCGTGGTGCGCCATTAGCATGTCCATACTAATGGCGCACCTCACCGTGGTGCGCCATTAGTATTTTTTTTTCAACTCGAGCCAACAGGTTATGTACCACCAGAATTGATCCACATCAAGTCCCCTCTACTAGCTCGACTGGTCAGCAGCCAGTTCTCACACCAGGAGGTCCTGGGTTCGACTCCCAGGCGCCACAAATTTTTTTTAGCATTTAAAAAGCTGTTTGATACTTATTTGTGTTTAAATATGTTCAAACTTGTTTAAATAATAACAGTAATATTTTTTTATAAGACAGTAGCATTTAAAAAGCTGTTTCATACTTATTTTTTGTATAAGACGGTGCGCGGGGTGCGGGGGGTCGGCGGCGGCGGTTGAGTAGGGGAATCGAGGGTGCGGGGGGTCGGCGGCGGCGGCCGGTGGACTGGGGGGGTGCCCGGCGGCGAGGGGGACCGGATCTGGTGAGGTGGGATAGCGATCGAGATGGAGGGGGATCGAGATCGAGTGTCCATGAAATTTAAAAATATTCATGATAGTTCAAAAAGTACCCATGAAATACAATCGAGAAATGAAGGCTACGACTTAAATACAATCGATCTTAGCTAGCTATCTGTTCACAATCTTCTTGCCCTTCTTTTTCGCAAATGGAGTTCTTGTGTGGAACGGACGTCCTTTAGGTAGGGTGGTCCTGCTTCTTCTTGTGGTGTATGCTGCTACTTCATCATCGTCGTCATGTTCGATCCTCGGGTCGCCGTACTTGTCGAAGTCTTGCTCATTGGCTACTCCATCCATTCTGATGATCTTCCTTTTGCCTCTCCTCACGACAACACGACTGGGCTTTGGCGGGTCGGTAATGAAGAAGCATTGGTCCACTTGGGAAGCCAGTACCCATGGCTCATTTTTCGCGGTGACGTTTGCGCCCGCGGTCTTGGATTTGGCTTCGGGTATAACCATGGTGGTGAAATACCGGTCTTCTTTTATGATGTTCTTGGCCCATCTGACACGGAACATCGGGACCTTCTCTCCAGCGTAGCTCAGCTCCCAGATCTCCTCGATCCTTCCGTAGTATCTGTCCTTGTCGTTACCGGTGTAGGATTCCATCGTTACCCCGGAGTTCTGATAACCATCGCTCTTCATGTCCTTGGCCTCGGTGTAGAATGTGTAGCCATTGATATCGTACGCCTCATAGGTCATCAGGTTGTGCTCGGCACCATGTGACAAGGCGAATATGAGTTGTTCTTCCGCGGAAGAATCCTCATGTAAAGCGTACGACAGAAGCTTCTGCTTGAACCAATGCGTGAAACATGAGTTGTGCTCTTTGAGTGTATCTCCGTCCGTCCTCTGTTGGCCTCGGTCATTGTACGTCTTCTTAATAAAGGTTTTGTGCTCTACCACCCAAGGATCGACCATGAATATGTGTTGTAGCGCGACTAGGTTTGCTCTTTCAAAGTCGGCGAGTCGACCCTCGAAGTCGACATGCATTTCGCGGCGACCCTCATGGTGACCCCATCCAGCGAGCCTGCCGAGGTGCCTGTTGACGGGCAGACCAACGGGGTTCTCGATGCCTAGATAATTCGTGCAGTAGGAGATGCACTCTTTGGTCAGAAAGCCCCTGGCTATGCTTCCTTCTGGACGTGACATGTTGCGAACGTATCCTTTGATGACACCATTCATCCTTTCGAACGGCATCATGCTGTGCAGGAACGTCGGCCCGAGTTGGATGATATCCTCCACTATATGGACCAGTAGATGCACCATAACGTCAAAGAATGCGGGCGGGAAGTACATATCAAGCTCGCATAGTATCACCACGATCTCTTCCTGTAGCCTTCTGAGTTGCCTCACGCCAATCGACTTCCAAGAGATGACGTTGAAGAAGTTGCATAGGCCAAATAGCGTTTCACGGACGTGCGCGTCCATGATCCCACGGATTGCAACTGTAAGTATCCGCGTCATCAGCACGTGACAGTCGTGAGACTTCATCCCGCTGAACTTCTGCTTCGCTGGGTCTAGGTATCTGCTTATCTTCCCCGCGTAACCGTAAGGAAGTTTTACTCCTAGGAGGCAAGTGAAAAACTGCTCGATCTCCTCCTGACTTAGAGTGAAGCACGCGGGAGGGTAGTCATTTCTGGTCTTCTTGGCCTTTTTGCCTTTGCGACGACTTTCTGTGTCCTGCTTCGCCTCATCATCATCATCATCATCATCATCATCATCATATATAGCGTGAAGCTCCTGCCTGATGCCCATTGATTTCAAGTCTGCCCTTGCTTTTGGCCCATCTTTGGTCCTCTCTGGCATGTTGAGCAGGGTACCAAGCTGACTCTCGCACACGTTCTTCGTGATATGCATGACATCAAGGCTGTGAGGCACACGGTGGATCTTCCAGTACGCAAGTCCCAGAAAACAGACCTCGTTTTCCATACCTTCAGCAGCGGCTCTGGCGCCTTTCGCTTCTTTCCCGGCTCTGGCTCCTTTTGCTTCTTTCCCGGCAGTGGGCAGTCTTTCCAATTTTTCAACAGCTTGTCTATTTCCTCGCCGCTCCTCGTACACGGGCGTTTTCGGGGTTCGGTTTCACCATCGAACAGATCCTTGCGTTTCCTCCACGGGTCATCATCGCGAAGCCACCTTCGATGTCCCATGAACACGGTTTTTGAAGACCCGGGATCTCTATCTAGCTGGCGATACATTGTGTCATCCATGCACCTTACGCATCCAGAAAATCCGTGGACTACCTGCCCCGCAAGATATCCGTAACCGAGATAGTCATGCACCGTCGTGAGCAGTGCGGCTCTCATAGGGAAATATTCTTTCTCTGCGGCGTCCCACGTATTGGCTGGCGTTTTCCACAGCGTGTCAAGCTCCTCTTTCAGCAGCCCCAGATACAGATTGATGTTGTTCCCTGGTTGTTTCAGCCCTTCAATTAGCATACTCATGTGAACGTACTTCCTCTTCATGCACAACCAGGGGGGAAGGTTGTACATCCACACAAACACAGGCCAGGTGCTACGTGTGCTTCTCTGGCTGCCAAACGGATTGACTCCATCGGTGCTCGCGCCCAGCACGATGTTCCTTGGATCATTCCAAAATTCTGGGTATTCGAAGTTCAACGCTTGCCACTGGCTCGCATCCTTAGGGTGACTCAGCATCTTGTCTTTTTATCTATCTCCGGATCATTTGCGTCATCTTCTCACTTCTTCTCCTCCCTATCCGCATGCCAACGCAGGAGCTTTGCTACCTTAGGATCCGCGAAATACCGCTGCAGACGAGGAGTGATCGGAAAGTACCACACCACTTTTCGAGGAGCTTTCTTCCTCTTCTTGTATCGAGTGACACCGCACACCGGACATATGGTAGACTCCGCATGCTCGTCCCGATAAATGATGCAATTGTTCATGCACACATGGTATTTCACGTGCGGTAAATCCAGAGGACACACGATTTTCTTCGCCTCCTCCAAACTGGTCGGGCACTTGTTCCCCTTGGGAAGACGTTCGTGCCAGAATGACATGTTCTCGTCGAAGCATGCGTCGGTCATTTTGTGTTTTACCTTCATCTCCAGAGCCATGAGCGTTACTTTCAGGCGGGGGTCCTCGGGCCTGCATCCTTCATACAATGGAGTAACCGCGTCTAACTCAAGTTGATCCATCTTGGCTTTCTCTCGGGCGGCAGCTCTTGCGTTATCCGTCTGCTTGAGAAGCAGCTCTTGAATATGAGGGTCCTGCACCCAGCCCATCGATGGTCCAGCGTCGTCTGCTCCGCCGGCATCATCATCATGTCCTGCATCTTCTACATGATGACTGTGTACAGCATCACCGTCGTGATCATCTCCTGGGGATTC